>NC_056751.1:64470468-64562968 GCF_019279795.1 Protopterus annectens
TTTTACC
The DNA here is from genome assembly GCF_019279795.1 of Protopterus annectens. Lineage (NCBI taxonomy): Eukaryota > Metazoa > Chordata > Ceratodontiformes > Protopteridae > Protopterus > Protopterus annectens. The sequence continues at coordinate 64,470,476 of NC_056751.1, forward strand.
ATTTTGAAGAAACACCTATTTGCCAATAATTTGTCATTGGTCCTTATTTTACATATCTGTATAATAAAGGTTAATTCCCTTCCATAAAGGAATTTCAAAGTCATTTTAAGAGAGTTGAAATAGATCAGAAATAGCAGAGTCAGTGTCATGTATGCAAGGGAAGTGGGCTATAGCCTTAATTCTCTGTTTAGATAACACCAAGGTAAAGGTCAGGATTCTTCTTTTTTTCAGCCTCAATAAAATCAGGTATTAGATTTATAGAGGTAATATGATGCACAACATTTGCAGAAGTAACAGCCATTTAATGCAAATTAGATTTTGTTTATGTAATAGGAACTGTGTACTTGCATGTTTAAATACTAGTTAATGTCTTGAGTGACAACACCAATTTATTCGCCTAACTTGATTTGGTATGTATATGTATGTGTATGCGTATGTGTGCACGTGCGTGTGTGTGTGTGTGTGTGTGTGTGTGTGTGTGTGTAACTGATGTTTGGGGTGAGGGAGCTGTTGCTCATCTGGTCAGGATAAAACAGACAAACATTCATGGGTTCTGTTCAAGCAGCTTTATTACACACAAACATCATAAATGAGGCTTTGTAACTTAAACTTAAATAAACTTATAAACAGACTGACTACCACACTCACACATGTTAACACTCTGGCTGTTCTCTCAAAATGGCACTGCTGTCTGCACATGCTCAGTATTTATATGCACGTGCTACATCTGGAAGTGCTTCTCTTCTAAAAGGTACATACACATGGTCTGATCTATATCCTCCCTCTTTGAGAAATAGTCCATATACGAAATGACAGTATTCAATGACATGCAATTTACAGAAACGATCTTTTGACATGCAATTATACAAAATTAGACACATAGAAAACAATCCTGTGCAAGTTGCTGTGTATTTTACACTTGGTCTAGAAATGGGACCTTACCATGTAACATAAAAGTCAGATCAGAATTGGATCTAACAATGGGGACTGTCTTCAAGGAATGTTCAGCTTTGAGGACATCTGGGACATCATCAGGAATGGAAATGGATACTGAGACATGTTCTTCGGTACAAACATTGTCTGGGTTACTCTGAGGTCTAGAGTCTGTATCACAGGTATGATGCTGCAATATTGTTTCTGATACAGGAAGAAGATGTCTCTGGTTTCTCCTGTACTCTATACCCTAAGATTCCACTAAGTAGGATCTCATATTGGTGCATATACGTCACACTTGACCAATTCGATCACAGCCTTTCACCTTTTGCATCCTCACTGTCTTTCCTTCTTTTAATGGATAAAGAAATCTGCTCATTTTATCATAGCTGGACTTCTGAGAAGAACACTTCTTAAAATGTTGGGCTTTGATTGCTCTGTTGTTTTTAGCATTAGACGCCAACAAACTAGAACTAATAGTCAAAGTTGTTCTTGTTTAACTAGATAGAAGTCTCTGAGCAGGAGCCTAGTTGGTTGTCACGGGGTATATTTCTGAGATTAAGTAAATTCGAGAAGATATTGGTATTGTCATGCTTTGACCTTTCCGGTAATTGTTTTGCACTCTGTGCTGCACGTTCATCAAGGCTGTTTGACTGTGGGTATTCAGGACGGCTATTAACATGGATAAAGTCCCACTCTTTAGCAAATCTCTGAAACAATTTACTGGTAAACTCAGAATCATTCATTGCCAGAAATAACTTAGATAACTTAGTGTGGACTACCATGGACTGAGAAATAATGTTTCACCTTAGTAATAACAGAACTGGATGTTAGGTTAGGTAGCAAATCAATCTCAAACCAGTTTGAATAAGAGTCTACCAACACTAAGTAATGTTGACTGTTCCACTCAAATATATCAGTTGTTACTGTTGACCAAGGTAGTTCAGGAATTTGGTTTAGCTGAACTGGCTCTTTTTGGAAATGTGGCTTAGTACTGTTGCATACTGAACAAGAAAAAAGCACTTTATCAATGCCTTTTGCTAGAGAAGGCCAAAATACTAGTCCTCTCAGATTTCTTTTGGTAGAATTGAAACCTGGGTGGCCATGATGCAAAATCTGAATGTATTCATGCTGTAAGGAAGTAAGAACAACAAGTTTTGGACCTTTGAAAATAATACCCTCTTCCATCAGCATCTCATCTCTGTATGGAAAGTAAGGTTGCACATCTGGCAGTACCCAGGATTGCTTTGATGGCCATCCTTCATTGATGAAGTGGTTGAGCTTTTGCAAAACTGGATCAGTCTTTGAATGATCTCTCAGCTCATCAAGTCTCGTGGTAGAAACATTATGCACTTCCATGACATCAAAGTCAAAATTCTCTGCATCAAGCTGTTTCGTGGTATTTCTGGGTGATCTGGATAAGCCAGATAAAGAAGCTTACCCCTTGTATAGACCATTTTGAAATTATACTTTTGCAATTTGAGCATCATTCTTTGTAGTGTTGCTGGAGCAGAATGCATAGGCTTCTTTAAAATAGTGACTAGAGGTCGATGGTCAGTTTCTATCTGGATTGCTTGGCCATAAATATAATCATGGAACTTTGAACATGCGAACACAATTGCCAAAAGTTCCAGTTCTCAATTTGAGCATACTGCAACTCAGTTTGGGTAAGAGTTCTATATGCATAGGCAACAGGTCTGCACTCTTGAAGAATAACTGCACCAAGACTGAACTTTGAAGTATCACAGGAAAGAACTACTGGTTTGTGGACATCATAGTATCTTAATGTAGGTGGGTTAGCAATTTGCTGTTTGAGGTTATCAGATGCTCTCTAGTGTTGTTCTAGCCATGACCATGCAACATTTCTGCATGTCAGCTCTCTCAAAGGTGCTGATAACTCACTAAAGTCAGGGATAAATTTGTCCTAATAGTTAACCATACCAAGAAAATGCTGTAAGGCTTGGACATTGTCTGGAGCTGGCATCTCAAGAATGGCTGCTTGCTTAGAAGGATCTGGTCGTAACCCTGTACTGTTAAATAAATGACCTACATAAATTACTTTTGGTAGTCTGAATTTGCACATCAGAGGATTGAGCTTTAAATTCACTTCACGTGCTCTGTCCAGGAATTCCTGAGGCTTCTGTCATGCACTGCTTCACCATTACCTCCAACCAGTAAATCATCAGCTATTATAGCACATTGGTAGCCTGAAGAAATTTGCTCCATTGCACGCTGAAAGACTTCACTGGCAGAATTTATTCCAAAAGGCATCCTGAGGAATCTGTATCTACCAAACAGGGTACTGAATGTAGTCAGTAGTGAAGATATGTGATCAAGCATTACTTGCCAAAATGAACTCTTTGCATCCAGGACAGAAAAAACAGTGGCATTTGACATGAGGGTTGCAATCTTCTCGACTGTACGCATAGGATGATGAGGTCTCTTTAATACCTTGTTCAAGTCTCTTGGGTCAATGCATATTCTGATTTCATCTGAATTTTTCTTATGAGCAGCTACCATGGATGACACTCATCACTTGGTTCTGTGACGTGACAAATCACACCTTGTTGCATCATTTTGTCTAACTAGACCTTGACTTTGTCCTGCATAGCTATTGGAAGTCTTCCTGCTAGTCTGACCACTGGAGTGACCTCTGGGTAAACTTTCTTGGAGTATACAACTGGAAGGTTGCCTAGCTTGTTATCAAAAACATCAGCATACTCTGAGAAAATAGTATCACTGAAGCAGGAACTGGGACATGTGCATATATGATTTACTTCTTTGGTAAAAGAAAGCAGTTTCATTCTCAAGCTGTCTCTGAGACCTAATAATGACTGCACAGGTCTTTGGACTACATAAAATTGCAAGCTGTAACTGCTCCTAGATGAATAGTATGAAAGCATTACTGAGCCTTTGGTTTGAATTTCTTCACCTCCAAAAACAACAAGCTTCACACAATTGACCAAATTAAGCTGCTCACCAGCCCTCACTTTAGCAAATGTTTCTGCTGACATTACATTACACTTTTAACCAGTATCTACTTTGAGCTCTGTGGGTTTGCCATTGATCAGGACAGTACAAAATACTTCATTCTTTGCCATTAAATCTACTGCATTAACCTTTTCACTGACCACTGATATACCATTTACATTGAAAGTAGGGTTGCAGCTATCTATATGATCAACTTGCTTTTTTGAGTGACCTTTCTTAATAACTGAATAAGGCTTACTTGATTTACAAAACTTTTGAAAATTATTCCATTTTTTACACTTGTGGCATTGTTGACCAAATGCTAAGCATGTCTCTCTTTTAGACTCATGATTGGGTCCACAATTACAACAGTTAACAAAAAGACTTGACTTGGGTTTTGCTGACTCATTCTTATACTGTACTGAGCATGCACTTTTTACTGAGTTAGTCCTGGAACTTGCTAGAAAGCTACGGGTTTTCCCTGCCACACCCACAGGGGTTGCTGCTGCCGAGTGCTTAGGCCTATTTTTGCTTGCCATGTGTTGCATGCTGTCTACATTTGTTCTAGAGGCTGCTGAAACCATGCTTTTATCACTTGTAAGCATACTTATGTGCCTTTCTGTTAGTTCATGGATTTGACAAATCTCTATGGCTTTGATTAATGTTAAATCACTGTCACAAAGCAATATCTTTCTTACTGCAGCACTATTAACACCACACACAAGCCTGTCCTTTATTAACTCATCTTTTAAGTCACCAAATCTGCACTTTTTGGCTTTATTTTTCAAGTCAGTGATATAAGCTGCAAAAGTTTCACCTGAGTTTTGTCTCTTGTATAAAATAAGTGCCTCTATAATGTAAATTTTGTCTTGGGTTGCACATTTCTCTAAATTTATGTTTTAAGCACAAAGGTCTTCCATTGATTCAGCCAGTGCCACAATATGATGGTTTGCCCCCTCTCCTGCATATACTTCTGGTGCATACACAAATAAATGCTCTCTTTCAATAGCTTCTGACCCAGCTAAGTTAGGCAAAATGAATGCCCTTGTACGTGCATCTTTGTCAGAAAAAGCTGCTTGTATGAAAATATATTCCTGCTTGAATACTCTCCAATTCTCTGCTATATTATGATGAAACACAAGTGGACTTGGTGTACGAAATGCCTCTGCCATATCAACACACAGTAGTGAAGGTGCTTGAAATCATGTACAAATGTACACACACATAAATATATATGCTAAAACTTTATGCCAGTACTTGTAATTATGCCCAGTAGCACAGCAAATTCTTTGAAATAACTGCACTTTGCCAAATAAATCTCTGTAGCACAAGAACACTTTAAAATCACTGTAGTTTGTGAAACCAGTCCTTATCAGTGTAAGAAATACTTTGAAATAACTGTAATTTGCAAGTAAACTGTGCACAATAGAAAAAGCTCAAAGAAACACTTCTTGATGAATGCACTTTGCAAATAAACTGTACACAGCACAAGGACCCTTCAAAATGGCTGTACTTTGCACAGTGTAATAAACACTCTGAAATGGCTGCTTTCTGCGAATAAATGCACACAGCACAAGAAATTTTTCAAAATGGCTGTACTTTGACAGCACTTTGCAATATAGCTGTGCTTTACCCACAGCAAAGTCTTTGAAATAGTTGCACTGTAATAAAGCACACACTCTGCAAACACTTTGCACACTCTAAGATACTTTGAACAACTCTAGTTATGCTTTAAATGGCTTTGGTCAATTTGAAATAGTAGTTTGTGCCCAAACATGGCCTTTTACTAACAAACATGCAGTTGCCTTGCTCTTTAAGCTTAATTTGCCCTTTTTATTGCACTCATTATGCCCTTTTAATCATTTATTATGCTCATTATACTTTTTTGTGTCTGTTTTATAAACATGCTCATTATGCAAATCAAAGGTAATTCTAAGCCCCATATGAATAGTTTTGCTACTTTTTGTCAAATATTGTGGTTTTGTACATTTCATTTAATAAATAATGCAGTTATTGCCTTTTGTTTGATTAATAATATGTTTTGTGCTACTCTTTTGATTAATAATGTGTTTTGCGCCTTATAAATATGCTGCTTCATTTTCTTTGCCAAATAAATCATTTATGCAGTTTTCTTTACCATTAGATCATCTCTGGCCCTTTTTGGTTTGTCTGTGTTCCTTTTCACTCAGTCTGTTTAATCTGCCTTCACCTTCAACTCTGCACCTCATGGCTCTTAGAAGTTGCCCTTCTAATCCCAGTTCTGATACCATGTTGCTCCTCTGGTCAGGATAAAACAGATAAACATTCATGGGTTCTGTTCAAGCAGCTTTATTACACACTAACACATCAGAAATGAGGCTTTGTAACTTAAACTTAAATAAACTTAATAAACAAACTGACTGCCACACTCATGCATGTTAATACTCTGGCTGTTCTCTCAAAATGGCACTGCTGCCTGCACATGCTCAGTATTTATATGCACATGTTACATCTGGAAATGCGTCTTAAAGGTACATACACATGTTTTGATCTACAGTAGCTGAATTCCTAGGCAAGCACTGTGAGCAGAGGGATGTCTGTGGAATAAACTCCTTCTTCATGTCAAGCAGAGTACCTCACTAGGCCTGTTTAAGAGGAACATGGATGACTGCATGGGAAACAGAAAATACACCCCTGGGATCCCACCTGTGTCCCTGTTGGACATTGGAAACAGGTGCTGACTTTATGGGAACATAGGCAAAATTCTTGGTTAGGCTTATAAAGGCCTCTGGGCCAATGGCCTAGTATCATCTATGAACCTATATAAAGGGATTTGATACAAGATTTTCTTGGGGGGGGGGGGCAAAATGTATGGATTTACTGGAGTTCGTTATGTCCAGAGAATTTACTGACTTGTGAAAGCATGGGTAACTAGAAGAGTGAATAAGAAGCACAGATCAAAGTACAATATAACAAGGTGTTGTTTATAATTTGATAAGAACTCTTCAGCATAAATAGAGGGCGGTTTCAGACCATAAAGCGCACTTGAGCATCTTATTATACTCACATAATGAATTATGTATTTGTATCCTGGTTTTGGCTTGTACTTTTTAATTTGTTTACTTTTAATCCTACTCATAGAATAATAATTCATTGTGCCTTTATAATATATACATATTATATCATTTTTGTTTCTGTAAAGTTTACCATGCTGTGCATATAGGAAATAACTCGTTTCTGATATGAGAAACTATAAAACTAAGTGCTGTGCCAGTGAAATATTTATTTTTCAGAATTTTGCAGTGTTATGATTACAATGTCTGTCATAATTAAATAAAAAGTGTTTAGTTAATGTACAGTTATGAAGAAAAGAGGTAAAAGGGGGTACCACAGAAGCATTTAATACATTAAGGGATTCCACAGAGTTCAAGCCTTTTAAAATATTTGAGAATAAGGATGCAGCTTGAAGATAAAAATCTGTGATGCAGCAAGCTGAAAAGTCCATAAAACCATACCTGTTACATTTCAAATGATTTCTGGAATGGCAGGCTTACAAACATGGCCTGTAAATTTCTACATTCCACAACACTTGTCATCAAAGTAAATTAATCTTGTTAATAACTTTTGCAGCATTTAAGTATTGTAAGTAGTCACTGAGACAAAATTGTAAATGGAACATTTTAAAGCACTTAGGAAAATTACCACATGGACAGTTTCCATAAGTGAGGGTAACACAATAGTTAAGCAGCCTCAGTGAAAGACTATCCTTGGCTAATATTCTGAACCTGCATGCACTATTGGAAAGTCTGGAGTGGTAGTCAGGGCTGGTACATATGGTACTGCTGTGGTTGCTATGTGCATAATAAAAAACATTGAATCAATCACATTGTACCCACAACCCATTGTTCTGTTTCTACAGTATAAATAAGAAGGTCTTCTGTCACAGTGTTCAACCACTGCATGATGCTTTCAATGTGTGGTCACTTACAAAAAGTTATTTGTGTATATGGAAGCCTGTCACTTCTTCGAGCGCTATTTCGGTGAGTGCTGATGTGGCAAAGTAAATTTGCTGAAAACTACTTTCAGCCCATTGAAGTTTAAACTTTGCCTGCCCCACAGAAATCTGATCATGGAGTTGGTATATATAAGTATGAAGGGTGTCACATCAGATAAGGGGAAAAGGGGAATGTTTGCCATGTAAAAAAATGTAGTTTGAAGTTTGCTGAAAGTAATTTTCAGTGACTTATTTTTGTGGCAAATCAAGACAATTCCTTGCAAATTATCCAGCCACTTCCTCTAGCATCTCTATTTGTAAATCCTTCCCACGACCCAACTAAAGAGAGTACACTAGTCCTAGTGACTGATCGCAGATTCAATGATCCATCAGTCCACACCTTCTTTTGCTTTGGTCCAATCAGTGGCTGAATTTACATTAGTATGTGTGTGGAAGCAGCACTGCTAGAAAAAAAACAAAGAAAGTATGTGGTGGCCAAATTATAAATGTACAAGAAAGCCAGCGCACCAGCAGTTAATGAAAACGTAGCATAAAGGAAACATTGACCCAGGTAGGGCCAAAGTATAAAGCAGAATATAGTCAGAGTGCCTTAAATGACAAAACAACTATGTTCACAAGTTACTCTCTGGCATAGGATTCCCTTCATTGTGCAAACCCTCATCCAAAATAATATGATATGCTGTTAGCAATATATCTCTATATCTGTATCTATATCTGTCTGTATATGTATGTATATATATGTACATGAGTGTTTGACAGATGATTAAACTATCAAAACTTTGAATGCCTGGCACATGCTCAAAACTGTTTGAATCACAAAGATTCAAACACATAATTTGAATCACAAATATTTGGGAAAAAAAAAACAAAATCTATTTTTTTTCCAGGGTAGTTAGCCTCCCTGCCCTTACTATATATACCAAATCTGAGATGGCAGTGCTGTGTGAGAAGGGCAAATTCTGCTATCCCCACTGTATAGTCATTCTGCACAGCAGAAAGGACAGCACATTTGATCAGCTGATTTTCAGTCAGCAGTACTTGTCGATGGCTTGAAGATAACCTGTATGCACATATACTAGTGTGTATTTACATACATATATATATATATATATATATATATATATATATATATATATATATGTGTGTGTGTGTGTGTGTGTGCGTGTGTGTGTGCGTGTGTGTGTGTGTGTGTGTGTGTGTGTGTGTGTGTGTGTGTGTGTGTGTGTGTGTGTGTGTGTGTGTGCAGGCATATAAACACATACATACATACATACATACATAGAGACAGGCTAAGGTAGGATGCAATATGTTTTAATCATAAGCAGATCCTCCTTGGCCTGGGAAACTATGAAAAAGAGAATTGTGCATAAGCTGAGAACTATTAATAAAGTGGAATGGTTTGCTTACAAGAGACTAAGTTGAAATTCAAGGTGATAAGGAAGTTGTGATATAATGTGCTTTCACTCATACATGCCAACAGTAAAACAGGAAGATGCAAGAAATGTGTTACGATAGTATTTGGAAGAGGTCTGGAAGTTCACACTGATAAAATCATTACTAGTGGGGTGACAGGATGGGTAATCTGGTCAGGTGGCATTAATGGCCATTAGTAGCTGAAATGGGGTTCATATGCCCTTAATATAGATCATCCTTCTTTCTTATAAACCTTTCTTAGAGCAGATCAGATGACGGGCAAGCCACACTGTTAAACAATAACAGCAGGAGACTCCAATCTCACCCCTCACCCTACCACAGATATGTTATTTCAGAAAATCAGAACCACACAGAAAAGCACAAATGTCTTTTTTAGAGCTAATGTGGGAACAAGGGTGGGTATACATATGGATGCACATGCACGCAGTAGTGTGTCAGCCCACTTTCGTTAGGAAGATTTGTCATCAGGGTAGCAGACTGGGTCTCATATCCAGCATTCATGTGAAGTAACAGAAGATGCCAAAGTAATGGAGTTCTTGATATCTGATCATGCTTCAGTGTGAACTTCTTTTTTCTACTGGTGTGGTAAGGAAATGTGGAGATGGGCATATTACAAGTGTCAGAGCCAAAAGGACATCCAGAGCCCAAACGACCCTACAGATAGACTTGAGGAAATGGAGAGCACATGTCTGCTGTGATGTGATGGATGTCAAGCAAAGATGAGGGTTAGCTTGATGACTTTTGAAGGAGGTACACAGAATGTAGGCTTATTACTCACAAAGCTCAGGATGAGGGTCAGATAGATGTAATGGCAGCCAAGAGGCAGATAGGTACAGGAGAGATTAAGGCAAAATTAAATAAAAGCAAAACACCAAAACATAGCTTCATGGAATTCACATGGATGAAAATCTCCAAAATCATTCATCAGTTTGCTGAAGTACGCACTCAAGAAAAAGCACAAACTAAAAGCATAAACATATTTCATCTGGGATGGCAATGTCAGTCCCCTCATGTATCCCATACAAGTTTTAACAACTCTAATATCCCTAACTTTAACTTTAAACCTAACTCTAATCCCTTAACTCTGACTTTAATCTGAGTCCTAATTATAGCCATAACTCCAACACTAACCTTAACCCTAATCCTGTCTCAAACTCCACTGCTAACCCTTTAGAAATTAATTTCAACATACCTAGGAGATACATTAACTTTTTTTTGGCAATAATGTTTAACTGTATATTGAAATGACTGTTGATTGTAATTACTGTTTGAATCTGTTTAGTCTGTTACTAATTTTTGTTTTTGTTTTTTGGGGCTTTTCCCCCTGGCCTCTGCTGAAAATGAGCCTCTGGCCCAGTTGGACTATCCCGGTAAACAAATGTAAAATAAAATAAGATAAATAAATAAAAGCCATGTTCAAACTTTAATTTTATAATAATGAGAAGACATTTAAGCATGGTTGCACAGAATTTGTTGTTACAGTTAATATAAATAGAAAGGTGTGCAACTTTAATGTAAATAGATTTCTTGCCAGAATGAAAACATCTGTAAATAGTAGACAGTTTAGAACAAGAGTTGACAATTGGATAATTAACATGAAATTCATCCATAATCAGCAGTGCATACTGCTAGATGGCCTTCTGTTTTAAACACATATGGTAACCTGATCATACAAAGATATGGAACTACCTTACCATGAGCTCATAGCTTATATAGTTTTCTTATTAACATTTTATGTGCTATTATGCCACATGCTTTGACAATAATGTATAAGTAGGCTGCGACCTCCATCATTTTCTAGTATAACACCATGGTTATCCAATCTAATTCAATGATTACCCAGTCTAATGTGATGTTTACCAAGACTAGGAACCATATTGATTTGTTGTGCATTGCTTTTCTACTGTGACTCTATGCTGTCTTAGGTCTTGCAGTGAAAGAGTACAAGATATTATAAAATTCTTCTGTTTAACAGTGATTCTTTCTACAGCTGAGCTCAAACTGACATGTTAATCATTTCCAACTTCTTTATTGCTCCCATTGTCCTCTTTGGTCATCAGGAAATGTAGTTGGTGTTAGACATTGGGATATCAATCATTATAATATGTATAGCAAATTTCATAGAGACACACACACATACAGCTAGAAGCAGTGCATCCGTGCCCTAACATTGACTTATTAATAGTACTTGTTAATGCCTTACGTTTATTTACAGGGACAATGACCATCTGCTCTAACACACACACACACACACACACACACACACACACACACACACACACACACACACACACACACACACACACACACACACACCTATTGTAGAAGCAGTGCAGCAGTGCCCAAGCAGTGAATTAATACTTGTTAATACCTTATGTTTAGTTACAATGACCATCAGTTCAAATACACACACACACACACACACACACACACACACACACACACACACACACACACACACACACACACACACACCTAGAAGCAGTGCAGCTGTGCGCTAGCACTGAGTTATTAATAGTACTTGTTAGTGGCTTATGTTTACCTACAGGGGCAAGGACCATCATTCTAATACAGACACACACACACACACACACACACACACACACACACACACACACACACACACACACACACACACACACACACACACACACACACACACACACACCTAGAAGCAGTGCAGCTGTGCGCTAGCACTGAGTTATTAATAGTACTTGTTAGTGGCTTATGTTTACCTACAGGGGCAAGGACCATCATTCTAATACACACACACACACACACACACACACACACACACACACACACACACACACACACACACACACCAGGTGCCCATAGGTTAATTATACAACTGAACACAGACTAAATGATGATGCTCAAGGGCTGTTTTGTTACTATGGCAATGATGCACCTAAGCAGAGATGGCAGTAATGATACTGAGCTATATCCTGTGGAGTGCAGCAGTGCTGGTACCAGTGTATGGTTTGTAAGTACATACTAGGCTAATTACCCTTGTGGGCCATTTTAAGGCTAGCAAACTTCCCTTTCAAAGGTGAGAACCAAACCCTGTACCTTGTGTTTGTAGGTTGAACACCTTACTCATTATACCATCCTCTTCATTCTGCATGGTGGCAAAAGTACATGTGAATCAGAACACCTGTGCAAAGTCTAAGCTTGTGATCAGTGTCGCTAGGGATACCATCAGTAGCTCAGTGAATGATGTGATCTGTATTAGGTGCACTGTCTTTACTTGTTCTAATAGACACTGGAATATTAGCATATCATGCTACTACAGCTGCAGCAGACATGGATACGTGGCAGGTAGCAACAGTAGTGCAACGAGGATAACACTGATTAATATTCTGCAGAATGTGGCACATGTCATAGTGCATTACCTTGGCAACAATGCAGCCTAGCCTGTGTGCTGTTGTCTGCTGCTCCTTAGCGTGCACAGCAAAAGCTAAGGAACTGCAGTCAGTTGTGAAGGTTTATTGCATGTACCATTCTTTGGTACACACACCAAACCGCTAAGTAACTGAAGTCATTTATGGGGACTTAGCTTGTGAGTTGTATGGGCAGTTCACATAACAAGTAGCTAAGAAGATGCAGTCACCTGTGATGGGTTTAGCATGTGTACAACTCTTTTGCAAATACAATGATCAGCTAAGTAACTGTAGTCATTTATGAGAATGTAATAGGCATGTTGTATGACAGTTCACTTACCAAATAGCTAAGAAGCTGCAGTCACCTGTTAAGGTTTTGGTGTGTATGCCATTATGTGATTATTGGATGTGTATGCCAGATAGCTAATGAGCTGTAGTCATTTCTGAGGGCCTACTCTGTGTTCTGCACCTCAGCCAATGATAAACTAAAAAGGTGCAATCAGGAAGGGATCTTGTTCCATTTAAGTGGTCTGATCCACAGCATACTAGCCATTTTTTGTCTGTGTTTGCCTTCACCTTTAGTGGCAACCCATCTCTACTGTCTGATCTGCTAGACAGTTTAGGGGCCCTTTTGCTGCTCATTTGTGAAATTTTCTGTTGCCTGGTTAACAAAAACATGTCCAAAATTTAACTTATTTCCTGGGATTACTGAATGACCTTTTTACTTTAACAGGGTCATACCTCATCCTATTCTGTTATCATTTCATTGCAGTTGTCCCTGCCATTTGAAAGGTTTACAACCTTGATGTACATTGCATACAGTACTGACCAGTTTAAAATGCTTGTTGTTAACTAACGGTATCGATGGTGATGACCTGACATATTCAGTAATATGCCAATCAGGCCTATGCAAGTGTGCTTTAGCATTTGAAAATCCTACTTCGCTTAACAGGAGCATGGATAACTTACTTATGATGGCAGCATAATCACTGATGTGTTGAAACTTTTCTTTAAGACGTGTATCCAAGTAGTAAATTCAACTGTTGTAAGAATTTAGTTCACCTACTTCTATTCTTTACTGTCTCATGTTTCACTACATGAACTTGAACCTGACTATAAACAAGGCAGCAAAGCTGGTACTGACATGGAGGTATTTAAAATTAAACAGGCTACAGAATGCTTGAAACACATTCCCCAACTGGTATACAACACTGCCTAATAACAGCTCTTTGTAGGTGTTTTAATGTGAAGTGATAACTGCAGAGCCTTAAAACATTTTTATCTCTTGCTGCCACTTTATTCTGATACAGTGAAACTACTGTTGTCAGGTCATTTTAAGTCCTGTCACACCAATGTAAAGCACAGGAACTACCGAAGACTAACTACCAATGGACTGTCAAACTGAGCAAATGACTGTTGCTAGGTGCCGCAAAATGCAAACAATCTTTAAACATAACTTCAGGCATTCATACTGAAAACATGACATCACTTATGTATATTTACTGGGCAGTTGCTTGATCTCTTGATGCCTAATTACTAAACAATTTTGAAAAGTTCTGTATCCTAGTTGTTCAGTATATGTTTTAGTACTTATTTCTAAAAAACACTGATGTTTTTGCTGAAACCAAGACAGTACCGATATGCTTTCTTAACTGCATTACATCACCTAATGTTCCACTCAACCTCCTTAGTTTACCTCAGTCACTGCACTGCATAAAGAATACACACCATACCTCTCAACTGTCCAGAATTTCACAGAATATCCAGATATTTGCCTCATATTTTAGTCAATTCCTGATAAAAAATGTGGTTTTCTGGCAAATTATTTACAGTTAATGTCACTAATGACAAACATTTGAGTTTCAGACTTCATATCCTTCAGAAAATGCATACTAATGCAAAACCTGTTATTTTAGCAACTTTATAAGTTATTACCTTTTCCAGAATTCTTGTGTTAACAGGTTGAGAGATATGACATACAAATTGACTCCACTTGACTTGAATACTCCAGGATGAATCAACACATTACCTATATTAAATCCCACTTGACTGGTATGTTTGGCTTAGGACTTTATTAAATTATCTGCTTACTTGCACCTTGCACTTTGTTGACCAGGTTAGTTCCACAAGGCCAAGTGCCTCTTTTCAGGAGACCCAAAATGGTATTTATATTGATGAGGGGAAATGTGGCCAGGGCACCAGATAACTTCCCCTAGTCTTTTCAATAAATTCTGTGATAACTTTTGCATCCATCTGAGCTACAACTAACTCAGTCAGATGGGGCCTTAGATTAATGTCTCATTTGAAGAACAGATTTCAAAGCACCCCAGCATGACAGTTATCTGTATCTGTAAGAAATTATTCAACCTTGTAATTTTTCACTTTGAAATAACATTTGGAACTGGTTTCACTTTTACTACAGGACGACTACTTAGCAGGAATTCAGAGCATTGTTCATTACACACACACACGCACACACACACACACACACACACACACACACACACACACACACACACACACACACACACAGACACACACACGTGCATGTGTGTGTATACCCAATAAGACCGAAAAGCCAAAATTTCGAATTCCACAAGACTGAGAAGAAATTGTCGAAACCTCACATGAACCAACACCTGGAATACCGACAAACAAACCACATGTCCTTAACAAGAAAACAACAAAAAAATGTAAATTGAAGTAAATTATACCCACCCATGTGCGGGGCTGTGTCCCCCACACACCCCTAACTAAATATACCAACTCCAATATTGCACTACAGTGGGGAAAGGGCAAAGTTCACCATGAAGGGCAAATGGTTACTTACCTGGAGTTGTTCGTTGGTGTTCTGCATGTTCGCTCATGTGTGTTTTCGGCAATTTCGTTTTGGTCTTGTGGGATTTGATATTGTGGTATTTCAGTCATCAGGTAGAACTATCTATATATAAATATAGATATAGATATATAGATATAGCTATAGATATATAGATATAAATAGATAGGTTTACATCATAATTATAGCTTATGTTTTCCTTTGCTAATGTGTGCAGAATGCAGCTGAAGCTAGTTTTCTTCAACATCAAGGCCCGCTATGAAGGTATTATCATCCTGACCCATAAAGACATCCTCACCAAACAAAGGGTCAAACTGCATTTAAGTGGTACCTTTTAGGGTCACTGAGGCACCTCTTTCTTTTTATAAGCTGTACAGGTTGATTTCTCTAATAAAGCCCATACATACCTCCCTTTATAATGTTTCCCCCAGGTACTCCTGGGAATTCAGACATTATTATGATACTGGTACCCACTTGTGGGCAGTTAAACAAACTGATGGGATTTAATTGCTTTTAATGGATGTTCTCAGAGTATGAATGGTGTCTGACAACACATTTTTTCATCCGTAACATATTCAGGAATCACTCAGAATATGCCCTTTACTCAAAATGTAGGCCACCATGCTTACCAAGTATATTTGCAGTTTGTAAGAAAACACTAACAGGTCAGTTAAGCACACCATTCTAAATAGTTTAGTCATTGCTAGACTCTGATATTATACCCTTTTACATATGCTACTTTGGGAAGTTATCTGTTCTGCGCAGAAACTGGTTTCACCATTGCCTCTCTGACAATCAGGTGGTAAAGTCCATTACCAGAGAATGTTAAACTTTCCTCTTCAACAGAGCAAGCCTGGGAGAAAAATATAAGGCCTCAGAGTCACATATTTAATGCCAGTAGCATCCAGAATTTTAGGGATTAATAACAATTTATAGGCCTGACTTCATTTTTGTGGCTGAATCCTGGCTCAGGCCTTTCACTGAAAGCTCTCAATTAATGTTGGAAGGCTACTATGCAACCACATATGACAGCAAAATATATTAGGTTGTTTTTGACCTGTGTGGTGTAGTGGGTTAGTGCAGTAGGCTGTTGGTGACAGGGCCCTGGGTCCAAAACATGGCAGAGGTGATTATTTTGGAGTCCCTGGAGGTCTAGTGGTTAGGATTCGGTGCTCTCACTGCCGCAACCCTTGGTTCGATTCCCAGTCAGGGAAGCTTCAGTTCATTTTGCCTAACCTATAACCGTGCTAAATCTGGGTGGGGAGGTTGGCATAATGGTTATGGTATTTACCTGATAGACACAAGGTGCAGGGTTTGATTCATATAGGGTGATTGGCCAAGCTTAAGATGACCCACAAGGGCAGTTAGCCTAGTATGAGCCTAACCTAACCTATATATGTCAAAAACCTTTATGCTATCAGGAATAAAAGGATAGAGAATGCGTTGGCTAAACACATTATTAATTCACCAGAACATGTTTCTGAATTCAGAGTTATTGATACAGTTGACACAAATAGAGAAATGGGAATTGTTGTGGCAGCTAAGATGTGATGCATTTAGGCACCCAGGGATTAATGAAATCTGCTCCATAGCTTGCATACTTAAACTGAGGAGCCTTATAAGATAAAGGCTTTCATTTTCGTTGGTGTGTGTGTATATATATATATATATATATATATATATATATATATATATATTGTCAGCAGTCATTTTTATCCATTTTATATCTATTTAATTTATGAATATTTATTCATTTTTCAGTCTTATAAGTGTTATTTAACATTTTTACCAGGTGTTAGTGGCTACTTTTCCAATACACTTCTAATGTGCGCTTCTGAAGTATTTTGAAATGTATTTTACAATGTATTTTCTAATGATTTTCTTATATTATTCCAAGCTAGGTCTTTAATTTAATGTAATTAATGTTTAATTGACCATGTGATAGATCTGATTAGATTTACATTCTGGGGGAGTGTATATAAGGTTTTGCATTCAGTATTGTCTTGTCTTGTCTGAAGAAGTACAGGTACTACCCTGTATGAAAGCGCTTACTTTATCTGTGAATAAATAATTATTTCTGGAGTGTATTCAGGTCGTGTTCATACTTTTTTGTTATTTTCCAAGTTTGTTTTGTGTTTTCATAGTATCCAGTTTCATTCATATGTTTGAAAGGGTATATATAAAAAGTATAATGTTGACCAAGGGCTCTAGGTACAGTTCCTGACCCCCCCTTACTTCATGGTAAAGCTGTAACTGCTATTTCTAAATTGTCTGATACTGATTGCTTAAATTATAGTTAAAAATTGTTTGTTAGAATGTTTTAAGTTAACACCTGAAGCTTAAAGGGAAAAGTTTTGTGAGCATAGACGCAAGGCAGATGAAAGTGTGTGTGAATATATTGCTGAACTAAGTACTTATTTTCATAGGTGGGTGAGTGGATGTCAGGTCACCACTTCTGAAGGGCTGGCAGACCTTTTGGTGAGGGAACAAGCCCTTAACACTTTGCTTGAGGACATGAGAATCTGGTTAGCAGACAGAGAATGTAACACAGCAGAGGAGTTGGGGAAAAAGGGAGACCTATATCTATCAAGCAGGACATCACTGCACAGGAAAGGGAAACCTAGTGCTGCTCATGGGTCTAAGGGAACCCATAATGGGCAGCCCAGACTGCCCCAACAGAGTCCACCAGTAGCAGGGGAAGCCACTAGTCCAGGTACACGTCCAGGACCAAGGGTTAAATATTTTAAATGCAAGCAGTGGGGCCATGTAGCATATAGATGTCCATGGAGGCAAGGTGGGGAACAAAAGTTGGGAGAGCCAGTAAGTGGGAATGACAGAATGCCAGCATTAAGTTGTCTCAAGACAACAAGGGTACCAAACTACCACAAGAGGTTATACCCTATATTAGTAAATGGGAAATAGGCCATTGCTAAGAGAGACACAGCCTCTGACCTAACCATTGTGAAGCCTGCAATGGTTAAAGAGGAGCACTACTTGCTTGGGCAGTCTACTCCACTCAGAGCTTTAGGAGGGACCCCATTCCAAATACCTTTGGCTAGGGTTCACCTTGACTGGGAGGGTGGAAAAGGAAGCCAGCAAGTAGGTGCATCTGAGGATATCCCTGCAGATGTTCTGATAGGGAATGATCTTGATAATGTAGTACATTGTGTGCATGCAGTTACACACAGTCAGGTTTGAAAACAAGCATGTGGGTCTGGTAGCCTGGGGGAGACCCAGACCGACCGCACATTTGCAGCCAGAACTGGTGAGGTGGTTACTTCATGGAGGGAGCTACCATGTAGCAGTGCAACTGAAGGTGAGCCACAGCTGCTTGTGGGTATTGGTGTTCCCTTGGACAGAGTGATTACAAGGGCAGTGGTGAGTAGTAGTACCCAGGCTGACAGTGAGGCACCACTGTCAGAGAATACCAGACTTCCTGTGGAGGTGGAGCTGGGAAGGGTTACCAAGAGAGAGTTGAGACAGACTCAGCTCTCAGACGCTACATTACAAGGCCTGAGGGAGGTAGGTAGTGAGGCACCTGATTCTCAAGGAAAGGGGTATACTGGGACAAAGGTTTACTGTATAGAGAGTGGGCCCCTGAGGGAGGGTGACAGAATACTGTAGTTGGTAGTGACCAGAGCCTACAGTCTGGCACTTCTAGTCATAGCCCATGATATTTCCTTTGCAGGTCATATGGGCATAAAACATACAAATAGACATATTATGCAGAACTTTTATTGGCCTGGGATTTCCATAGATGTAACAGGGTACTGCAGGACCTTTGAGCGGTGCCAAAAGGTAGGCAAGGCAGGAGACAAGGTGAAAGCTCCTTTGATGCCTTTGCCTGTGATTGAGGAGCCATTTCAGATGGTAGCTATGGATATTTTGGGGCCTCTGAGTACCCCAAGTTCCACTGGGAAAAAGTATATCCTACTGGTAGTAGATTATGTTACTAGATATCCTGAAGCAATAGCGCCATCCTCCATTGAGGCAGAAAAGGTGGCAAATACTTTGTTAGAGATTTTCAGCAGGGTAGGTTTCACAAAAGAAATACTAACTGACAGAGGTGTCAATTTCCCATCAGACCTGCTGGCTTGTCTGTTGAAGCACTGTGGGGGTGAAGCACCTAAAGACCACCCCCTACCATCCCCAGACTAATGGTCTTGTGGAGAGGTTAAACTCTACCCTAATGACCATGCTATGGGCATTTGGAGACCAGTTTAAGAGGGAGTGGGACAAATATTTGTCCCATCTGTTTGCTTACAGAGAGGCTCCCCAGGAATCCGCATGAGTTGCTGTCTGGGCATAGGGTGAGGGGACCTCTAGATTTGATTCGTGATGAGTGGGAGGGTTAGTGTAAATCCCACAAGGAGTATGTTGCAGCATATGTCCTAAACTGCAGGACAATGCTCGGGGAACTCATTGGCTTGGCCCAGGAGAACCTGACAGAAGCTCAGCATCAGAAAATGGTCTGCTATGACAGGAATGCTCAAGCTAGAGAGTATGCTGTAGGGCAGCAGGTCATGGTTCTCATTTTTGTCAGATACAACAAGCTGCAGGCAGCTTGGGGGGACCCTACCAGGTAGTAAGGAAGGTCAGTGATGTTAACTACATGGTAGAACTGCTAGGCAGGAGGCAGGGACACACATTGTACCATGTTAACATGATGAAACCTTACCATGATGGAGAGGCCCTTGTGCTTAGTATTTGCAGTACAAAGCAGGAGGAGTCTGAGGGGGATCTATTGCTGCAGGGAGCCAGCCAACCAAATCCCAAATTTCTATGGTGCAGCCTAGGATTGCAGGCATATGATGGGACAGTGCCACACTGTACTGGGGTCAGCAATGCCAAGGCAACTGGAATCTCAAGACAGGGTATCGGGTAGTGTATATCCAGATAGACTCACCCTCTCAAGTAGCGTTTCTCAAGGATCACCTGAAAAACTAGCTTGAGTTTTCATGGGGGAAGAACTGTGACAAATGGAAATACTGCCAGCCAACTATCTGGAATTTTTTAAATAAGTATATGTTATTTGAGAATATTAATATGATTTATACAGAAGTGTGACAGATGGAGATACTGCCAGACCAGCTATCTGGAATTTTGTAAGTGGTTATGTGTCATTTGTGAATGCCAACATGCTTCATATAAGATGCTTGTGCTACAACTGTGTTAGAACTATGTTATGTACTGAGCTAAAATGTAACCACAGCATGCCCTGCTGGCTTAGAGCAGAAATGTATATAAACTATTGTAATTGTGTGAATGCATATATTTTTAACAGTGGAAACTAGAACATAGAGAGTTAAGTTGCAAAACTTCAAGAAAATAGTTGAAATTAAATTGTTTTATGATTGTGCTATAAAAGTTATCTTTCAGTTTCAGCCAGCATGAGACAGGATGTCTACAACAGAAGACTCTCTGTTGTTTTGTGAGTGTTTTATTGCTTTATGTCCTCTAGAAGTTGCAAACATCTGAAGGCCATGTATTTTCACAGAGAGATGTTAAATGTCAGTAGTTTCTGACAATGGGGGTTTAGCTTGGGAACTAAAGTCAGGTGATAAAATGTGATGTCATCCAAGCTAACCCAGCAGTGATATTTGATATTAATTTAAGAACTCTCTGAGTGAGAAGGCATTTTGTATTTGTCTTTGACCTGACAACATCCACTCATCATCACTTTTGCCTGCATGTTGTTCTGTAAGTAAGTTTTTAGGGCATAGTAACTTTTTTATATTCAGAAAGGAATATAGTAAAGTATAACTTAGATGTTTTCTTTATTTATTTCAGACTGTAATGCAATGTGGTTTTAAATATTTGCTGTGGTTTTGAAATGTGATGTAACTGATTACTTACTGATTATTGTCTTGTTCTTTTATTATTTATTGTTAGATATATTTAAACCTTTCAATTGTGGCTGGTCTGTTTAGAGACATATTTAAGCTTTTAGAGTACTTGCATATCTATTTGGTGACACTGTACAGGCCACTCCTAAATAGCCTTGCTCTTGGTCAGACTACCATGTGGATTACTAGTAACTTTACATAGTATGATTGGACATCCTTTGCTAAAGGCCTTAAAGTAGCTGATAAAGAGTGGTTGATTGCAGTCAGAACTACCTTATAGTCTGGGCAGAAGGGGGCATAGCTAGTAAATGTGTGCCAACCTTTTCCAGGAGTGTGTATGTATGTATGTGTGTGTGTGTGTGTGTGTGTGTGTGTGTGTGTGTGTGTGTGTGTGTGTGTGTGTGTGTGTGTGTGTGTGTGTGTGTGTGTGTCAGCTACTTGGGCAGGGACACAAAGCACTGGTTGGACAGAGAGGGTACTGGAGACCTTGGTTTGGCTGAGATCTCAACCCTATAGCTGTGCCAGTGGGGAGTCTTATTGGGGATCTGGAGAAAGAGGGAGAAACCAGCCCCAGACTGACTGTGCTCTCTGTGTGCTCTTAAAGGAAATTGCACTTTACTGTGTATGAACTTGTCATCCTCCCAGAGTGTACGTTCCACTCTGTTGCCAGTGGTGAGGATTGAGGCTCCTTGCTTACTGGGCAGTGCAGGGTGTCACAATCACATTAAGAACAATGCAGAATTCCTGGGATTCAGAAACATGCCTAGTGGGATTGTACTGACGTCACAGTGGATATGCAGAGGTGAGTGACAGGGCCTGAAGGTAAATGTCAATTAACTAGATGAAATATTGTGACCAACTGTGCTGCTACTAATTAAGAAACCTACTTATGAAAGTTGTAGGGTCATGAGTGAGAGACTGCTTTTTAGAAATGTAGATAGGAATACCACAAAAAGAACTGGCAAACAAGTATCTAGTATGCACCTAAGTGTCTACCCATTTGCTACATAGTGACAGTATGAGAATGGCTGGAAGCCACAATAGATGGCCTCCACTAATGTTTATAGCTTATTTTATCACCTTCAATGGGGAGGAAATGGGGATATAGGACAGGGGGGATAGGGGTAGAACAAGCATAGGAATATACACAAGGACAAAGAGAAGGCAAGGGAGGGAGTGGGAAAACAGAGGAATTGCATACTTTTCCATGTGACGGGTAGCCATTGTGTATTTATTGAAGGAAAGATGAGGAAGCATATAAGGGGAAGGCAGATGACAGGAAGAAGGTAGAGGAATAAAAGCAGGGACAAAAAAAAAACAAACAAGAAAACACATAGACCAACAAGGAGGGTGCTGACATGCTAGGGGTTGACAGTGAGATAACAGACATAGAGAGTCATCATTGGTGGTAGGGAGGAGTGAACAACAAATAGGGTTGGCAGGTGACACACAAGTAAGTGGAACACAAGAGTAGGTATCCCATTCCTGTTTCCATGCTGCCTGGGCTAAACCCTTGGAGAGACCAGTGAACACCTTGACTGCCCTCCTTATTGTGCCTCACCTGAGGAGGTGAAAGCAGAGATAGGCAGCAGTGCAACTATTGAAGTTATGCAAAAATCCTTTACAAGTGGCCAGTCCAGGCCTCCAGCCGCCAGTCCACCAACTTCTTTACCACCTCCCCCAACTGCTGCCTGATGACAAACTGTAAATCCCTGGCAGTGCCATCAGAGGGAACAACAGCACTTCCCTCAGGTAAGTGATTGTCAAGACCACTGGTGAAGCCACCAGACTGTCCTTCCCCCATTGCATCCAACAAGGATGCAGGCCTGGAGCAAGGTAGAGTGTTGGTGGCAGAAGGATGAGCTTTATGGTGGTATGAGGACCTGAGCAGCACCACTGACACAGCTGTGGTGGATGCTGCAGAAAATGTTAACTTAAATGGATTGAAATATAACAAGAAACACAAAAACATATTAAAATGAAAGATACTAGCAAAGATAGGAAGAAGAAGAGACAAAAAAATTACATCAGTGACGTCTGACTACTCAGGCTACTACTACTAGTAATACTACTAGTACTACTATTAATACTATTATTACTACTATTAGTACTAGTACTAATACTACTAGCACTACAAGTACTACAACATGTTCTAATACAGAAACAACACATATGTTCTTCAGCCACCTCAGATAGTTCTGCATAAGTAAATTACCCCTAATCAGTATGGCAGGATGTGTGGGCACATGTGCAACGTCACTATCTTCATGGCATTGATTTGGTGTGACAGTGTGGAGACTACAGAGGTGGCATAAAACTGTTGGATAACAGACATCATGGCCAATGTGTAGAGTATTGGTTCTGCTGACTTCCTGGAAGTGACATGCTAAAATTCATGACATGCAAAGTTACATATGAGTAGCCCCAATGCATTCCAACTTTTCAGTAATGTCACTGTACTGTACCACAGTCAAAGAAGCAACTGTGTGCAGCACACAAAGCTATCAGCAGGTGTTTTACAAACAACATAAAGTTATTTGGCAGACAGGAGCCCATATAACAAGGCTGTAGAAAGACAAATAGGCTCATGTCAGGTAAAATAACACACACACACAACCACAGATATTGGAGTGAAGCATGACCAATGTGCTGCCAAGGCACCCATCCCCACCACCCAACACAGGCTCCAAACACAACTCCATATGGTTCTTCCCCATATGCCACCCCACATTACTACTTACTCCCTAGACACTCTCTAAAACATATACATGTACCCCAGGTGATTCTCACTAACCTTGCAGCACCCCCCCCAATATATCCTGAGTTGAGCAGTGTGCACAGCTGTGAGATGTGACAACCACCCTATGGGCCCAGCTCTGAGAAGGATGCTCTGCAGGAAGGCACAGTTGGTCATCGCACAACAAATAACTCCTGTGTAAATACTGCAATCATGTGTGTTCTGCATGTAGGTATGCACAGAAGTAAATATATTTACAGTGGTTTATCTTACTGCTCAAAGAAACAAGACTTATATGATTCAGTTATGCTTATAAGAACTATGTCATCTATTACACCTAAGTTTCTGTACTACAACAAAATAAAACACAACTTTCACTGATATAAAAAACTGTGCTGGTAACAATAGATATGTTGCAGTACTTTAACAAACCAATACAACACTTTTACAGGTAATCATACAAACTCTGGCAGTAGTCACAGCTAAGTGGCATTACTATAACAGAATATTACGTAACTAGTCAAGATATCACACCCATCCCTTCACCTGGAGAGCCACACCATTTTCGTCTGAAAAATGAGGAAGTTCTCCATAATCTCTGCATCATTTGAAAGACAATAAAAAGAAATGTGGCAGCATCAATTATATGCCCAGTAAGATCACAAATAGCTATAAAGGAAATAGCAGGGCTCTGATAGGCCATGCATAATTATAATACATTTCAGAGGTCCTTGCTCTGAGCTCTTCTTCTCCTTGGCATAGAAAGCCAGAGTGGCACCTCTGCAGTTCATTGTAGTGGTGCCAGCACTGTACATCTGACTCAGACACAACCCTGGCAAGGCTTTGCTGAGTATCCACTTTATACTGGAGACCCTCATAGGAGTCCACAGTCAGGCACTTCCTGTGGTCCCTATAAGGCAAGAGAAGAAAGATTTTACTTTCCTTAGGGCAACAACTGGGAGGCCCCTATTCCATCAGTTCCATTGGAAGCCATGGCTATTCATCAGTTGACAATCCAGAGAACTATGGCAGATTTCTCACAGTCACATATATTGATAGTGTCATTATATAATGTGTAACATCAGGTAGCTAGTTAGCATGCCCAGTCATGATGCTACCATCGTATGTTGTGAAAATACATGGCAAAGCATGTTGGCATTAGGATGAGAACAATGAGATGGAAAATTGCACGGGAATTACAGTGCTTAAATCTATTAACACTTTTGCTCTTTAGCACCTTTATTGGCTATGCAGATGCAATGTATTCCTGCGTATCTCTGCAGGGGTCATTCATCCATCCAGACATACTCAATGCATTTCACATGTGAGTTCAGGAAGCCACGTGAGCCTGTTAGCATTGCACTGGTTAATTGCAGAGTGAGATAAATGTGTGATTCATAAATATTCAGTTGAATGGGGTTCATTAGCATAAGAACCATGCTAGAAGCTTCAAAGTTACTAGATAAAAGCATTCATACCTTCTATGAACCGTATCATGCTATGGAAGATTACAAAAGAGCAACCCAAAAGCAGTGCTGACAGTTGTTTACACTGACTACTGCAAGCAGTGTGTGTTTCAGAAAGGAAAGTGAGTGGGAAATGGTATTTTACTCAGTTTTCACTGTGCATTTCTTTGGTGCTTCATGATTTCCATGAATGAATACCATAGTATGTACTTCTTTAGGTTACTGGTTCCAGGTGTTGCTGATATGACAGTGTTAGTAGGTGTGTGTGTGTGTGTGTGTGTGTGTGTGTGTGTGTGTGTGTGTGTGTGTGGGGTTACTCATGTCATACTTATATTAATCTGTTGGAGTTGTATACCTAACTAGCTGCAATTATTCTAGGGTAATTGGAGATGTTGCTGTGAGCCTACAATTGTAAGTTGCATCGGCTGGGAAGGTGAAGCACAGGTAGCACAGTGAAAAGGCATGCATACACTGGACGTTTGTACAGCAGCCATTCAGGGTGTAACTGTTTGCAAATCATGGCCATACACAGTCAAGTGCTCCCCAATCCATATGTACTGCATATGTTGAGGAAGTATCTGTGGTATTAACAAAGTGGTTGGGGGAAGGGAACGTATACTTCCAGAAAGTCGTTTCTTTTTTAAGCAAAGGAGTCCACAGTTTCTTTAATGACCACTCTTGACTGACATTTGTGAGGAATTATTTTAGAGGATGTACACTCCATAACCTGTGTAACATAGGTTCATAGGTTGGTACTAGGCTATCGGCCCTAAGGCCTATGCAAGCCTAGCCATAACAATTCCCTGGAAATTTTTTCCCACAATATTTACTTCTCTGGGCCCCTGTCTAGCAGGGCGACTGACATGGTCCCCGGGGTGAATTTCCTATCTCCCATCCAATCATCAAGGTTCCTTTTGAAGAGGGCCAATGAGGTGGTCTGCTTGACATGTATAGACAGTCTATACCAGAGTATGGGGAGTCTCTCGGTCAGGAACCTATCCCTCCAGCATGTTTTGTTCATTGTGATGATAAGGTTTAGATCTCTGGAGCGTATGGCTCTGAGGGATTGGGATTTCTTTAAGTGGAGCATGTCCAACAGCTCAGGGTTTGACATGGCCTTGTATGTTAAGCAGAGATCGCCTCTGAGTAGACGATATGCCACAGAGTATAGCTGGAGTTTTTTTAGACGGTCAGCATATGGCATCTGCTTTAGGCCTGTGATTCTTTTAGTGACATATTTCTGTGGCATTTCCAGTTGTTGCAGATGTCTTGTGAGGTACATACCAAGTGAGGCATTATACTCTATAATGAGTCTAATGAGGGATGAGTACAGTGGGACAATGACCTCCTTTTTTCTGGATGAAAAGCTCTTAGTGATGAGGTGTGCCATGTAGAAGGATTTCCTGACTGTTGTGGCAATGTGGTTATCGAAAGTGAGACCACTGTCCACTTGTGTCCCTAAGTCTCTCATCACACTTTCAATGTTTACTGTCCTGCCACCTATGTTGTAGTTCATGGGTACATGTTTTTTTCTGAAGGAGATAACTATACATTTCCTGGCATTAAGCTGGAGCCCATGGCTTTGGCACCAGGCATCTGTTTCTGTAAGGCCCTTTTGTAGAATATCCACATCATTTGGGGATTCAGTAATGGCTCCCAGTTTGCAGTCATCTGCAAACTTTGTTAGCCAGAGTCCCTTAGTGTTGGCCTGTACTTCAGAGAAGTAGATGTCAAACAAGAGTGGTCCCAGGACTGAACCCTGAGGTACTCCACTTGTCACTTGTCTGGAGCTGGATTTGGAGTCGGCTACTTTTACAATGTGGGTTCTGTCAGTAAGCCAGTTGGCAACCCATCAAGTGACGTAGGGATTTATGCCCAGCTTAGTAAGTTTATCTATGATTCCAGAGTGGGGGATGGTGTCGAAGGCCTTGGCGAGTTCCAGATAGGCTGTGTGGACTGCCTTACCCTCATCCATGGCTCTGGAGATCAATTGAATGAAGTCAGTCAGATTCAGGAGACAAGATCAGTCCTTCACAAACCCAAACTGGGTGGGGTCCAGTGTCTGGAGGTTGCCAATGTCTTTGTTTATAAGTTCCATGATAATGCGTTCCATGCCCTTGCAGATCAGGCTTGTCAGACTCCCTTGTGGAGCGGGATAACTGTAGCTGTCCGCCACTCAGTGGGCATAAAGCCTGAGGTGAGGCTATGATTAAACATGACACTTAGGTGGGTGTCAGTTCATTTTGTAGTTCATGTAGTACACAGCCTGGGATGTCATCTGGTCCCATGGATGCTGTATTCTTAGCTTTGGAGAGTGCTGTTTCTACCAGTGTGGCTGTGATTATCGGAATTTGGCAATATTTTGGTATTGAGATAGGTCCCTTAGGGGGTGAGAGGGGAGTGAAGTTGGCACTAAATTGATCTGCCAGGATATTGACAATATCCTTGGGATCAGTATATTTAATGCCATTCTGTTGTAGCTCAGAGCAGATCTGAGCATTGCCATTTAGATTCTTGACATAACTATAAAATGCCTTGTGGTTGTCTTTGGAATCTTTGGCAATTTTATTTTCGTAACTAGCTTTTGAGGATTTTATGAGGGATCTCAGCTTCCTACTGAGGCTGGTGAGGGAGTTTTTTGCATCCTGGGATTTTCCTCTTTTCTGCAACAGTTTCTTCCTTCTGTTGTATGGTTTGTTTATAGCAGGGGACCACCAGATTGGCTTCCTTTTTTTGGAGAAGAGCATCTTGGTTCTATTTGGGATGGCATGATTCATGCACGAGTGGATGTGCTCGTACAGTGCCTTAGTGTAGGATTCTGCAGTTGAACTTCCAGATCCCGTCTGTGTGGGTGTTGTGAAGTTTGTCACTTCTGACTTCAGTAGCATGAAGTTTGCTTTGGAGAAGTTTTTTAAGGTTTCCTTACTGGAGGTTGGGGGTGGGATGATGATGTCAAGGGTGATTTGCTTATGGTCAGACCTGACCAATGAGGGGGTGACCACTGGTGTGGAGCATCTATCTCCCATGTTGGTAATGACCAGGTCTAGGATATTGGAGCCCCTGATGGGACAATGAATTAGTTGATCCAGGGCGTTGGAATTTACGAATTCCAAGAACCGTTGGGAAAAGGAGTTGGTACCCGAGTAGTTTTCCCAATTAATGGCAGGGTAGTTGAAATCACCCAGTATTAGGGTGTTTGGTTGTATCTTAATATCTTCCAGTATGTTTAAAAAGGTGTAGTGAGAATCTTGGGGTATGGTGGGGGATCTGTAGCAAGCTACAATTTGGATTGCAGTCTTACCTAGAGTTAGTTGCACCTGGAGAATTTCAGATGCATTGTGTTGGGCAACTAGCCTGGAGGTGTGAATATCCTTGGTGAATATGGACACTCCTCCACCTTTAGTGTTTCAGTCTTGGTTTTGTGGCCGAAAAGTGTGGTAAGACTTGTAGCCTGGTATTGCATGGGTGCTCTCTGGAGTCTTGAACCAGGTCTCAGTCACTGCATAGATATCGATGTTCTCCATTTTTAGGAGTGCCTCGAGAGAGTGCATTTTGAGGTTTAGACTTCTAGCATTGAGTAGCATTACCTTCAGATTTTGCATGCTTGTATCTGTTACGGTGGTGGTTTTATCCTTTGAACCTTGTCTAAAAAAGGCACTATATGTACAGTCATCATCTTTGTACCTGTGTGCCAAGGCATTATATGGCCTATACTACCTGAAATAGTGCTGGGGGATGGGGGAGTTCTACATGCATACCCACAGTGGCATATCTGTGTACAGTATGAGGTGATTGCACTCACATCTTGTAAGAAGTCCTGCCATTAGCCCATGTCTACCTGAGGGATGTATACATATCATCTGATGTCAAATTTGGGTGACTAAGATTGTTGCCTGGATACAATGAATTACGTAGAAGCATTGTATGTAACTAGCACGGAGATCAGTAAACAGTTGTAATCAGAGCCTATTTTAGACCAGTGTCATCTACACTCATGCATTGATATGCCAGTGGACATTGTTGAAATCCTCCAAAGAGGGCATGGAGCCATTATGTCAGGCTATGCGGCCTATGCAGCTACAGATGCCAGGATCTGTCCCACATGCAGCCATGTGTGTGTTCTGTATCCTCCTTCAGAGTAGTTAGTCACCCCTGCACCAAGTAGATAACTCATCCGGGCAGTTACACATATCACACCTTCAGAAGGATCTAAGATGTACATGCAGGCATTCCCCCTTACACATTTGAAGGGCATATCAGTATCACCATTTCTGAACCACTGATTTCATAGCTGTGTAGGTGTATGTCATGTATGACCATACCATGTCTCACAGGCCTATGTCTTCGTGATTTCAGGTTGCCATGCTAGAATGTAGGAAACACGGGAAGGGCAAATTATCCCAAGCAAAGAATGAGATTCTGCTTCAAGCCCTGTGTTGCATCATGAGAGAGTTGACTGGGCTTTCAGTGAACATTCCTGGCACAATGTGCTATATCATCAGCACTGACCATGGCAAAAATCAGACATATCATGAGGTCAGAAGAAAGGATGCTGACATGATAAGTTCAGCATCCTATGGCAGCCTGCCTGACACAGGAGTAGAGAGCTAAGGAGGGGTTCCACCTACCATACCACCTTTGACATAGACAAAGAAGTTATTGGCATCATTACATAGGGGCAGTTCTGACATCTAGGACAGGGAGACAGACACTGGTGCCAAACTAAATAGGGGCGCCCTATATATCCATTGGTGATGCCCTAGGTAGGTATATTTGAACATGTTTTACCATCTGCAGTGGTAGTATTTTACAGGAATGTAAGGTGATCAGTTGAAGAGGCCATCTGCGCAGGATATGTTACTCGTTATTTTCCTGTACCACTTTTTTAAGTATCAGTATTAGTATATTCACTGGGGTGCAGGTTTTAGTGAAGGTCCTTATTTAGTCTGGGTAATGTTTTGGTGTTCACAGGTGCTATATTAAGTTCCCCCAGCATGGATATAGGCCCATCTGTTATTGGTAAATTGTCTGCATCTGATGATAGTGACTGCTGAATCCCAGCAAGGCTGTGGGTTACGGTGTCAATGGTAGACTAGGGCAATGTGAAGGTTGCATCCCCACTGAATTCCACAGACACAGCTTTTCTGTGCAACTCAGCCTACAGATCCAGGATGACACCCATGGACTGGAAGACACAGACACAACAGCCCAGGGAATGGACGCATCACCAGTGATACAGTTCTCTTTGGTTGCTGCAAGCTCCATAGATCATGAATATGACATCAGGGATATGTTGTGCAGGTGGCTGAGCACATCATTTATTTATTTATTATTTAATTCCTGTTTTTTTTTTTTTCACTGGGTAAGAGGATTGGTCTGTTGACCCTTTTCAGCCACAAACTCAAGCTTAAACAGCAGAAAATACATTACTGTCTTTCAATCAACAATATTTTATACAAAATGAGTACATTGCAAAATTCAGAACACAGTACGACTGAATGCAACTAGGGTAACATTAAAGATCCAGTCAGAGTACAGTGAAAAAAGAAAATATAGATAGATAGATAGATAGATAGATAGATAGATAGATAGATAGATAGAGAAATAGATACAAAATGCTAAGATATGCATAAAATACAATACAATCATACATATAATACATGAACTCCTATATACATGTGAAGTATTTGCATCTAAGATGTTATATTAAGGGACTGAGAAAACCTTATTAAATGTATTCTATTATTCATGATATGGGATGGTAAATTTCCTAACTATTGCCATGACAGCAGTTGCAGGTAGAATCAGTAAATGGATGCTCGTTAAGCGCATCTTTGAAGTTTTTAATGGTTTCTAGATTTTTGATGTCTGTAGACAGGTGGTTCCATGTAACAGGCCCAGACTAGAAAAGGTTCTCTCACCTACAGCAGCTTTAAATGGAACTCATACTAGGGAGAAACTCCTGTCCTCCTGTGCACTTCTGGGTATAAAAGGGTGGTCTTGTAAAGGCAGTTTCACTCTTAAAGAGGGGGCAGTGACTGTGTGTTAGCACCTTGCAAATTAGAGTACTTCGAAGAAAAGTGGCTCTATGAGGCACTGAAAGCCATTTGGAATTTTTTAGTAAATTGCAATGGTGCATTTGGGGGGGGGGGTCTACCAGTAGAACAAATCTGCAAAATTTATTCTCAGCAGTCTATATTCTGTCAGCATTGTAGACTGAATATATAATGAAAAAAGGAAGGCCTTATTAAAGTTTGGGTATTAAAATATGTTTTGCTATGGCTCTGCAAGCAGTGGGTGAAATAAGGGGACTAATCTTGTAACATAGTTATAATTGAACAAATTTGTTAGTTACAAAATCTGTGTGAGTGTGGTAAAGGAAAGGGTAGGGTAGAGTATTAGGTCTAGGTACCACTGTTCACATACCTCTCGACCTCTTAGTCCAAGAAATCTGGACAATGCCTTACACAATGGGGGATAAAGGCTCAAAAATAGAGATAGATTTTAAATATTGCTCTTATAAACTTAGCAGTAACTAGAATAACAATATTTGTGTTAAAATGCAGTTTCTAGAGGATATGAAATGTGAAACTCAAATGTATGTCATTTATTGATTTCATTCTTCAAATCATCCCAGTGATTTGCCAGAAAACCACAAATTTTATGACAAACAGACCAAAATAATTTTGAGGCAAAAATCTGGACATTCTGTGAAAATCTGTAAAGTTTAGAAGTATGGCTATTCAGTAGCATTAGGTATTATATTCCAATTAAGATCTGCTAAGAGAATACGAGGAATAGCTGGTAATTTTTGTCTGAGGAAAAGACCATGACATTGGTTTTCTTGGGTTTAATTGGTAGTTTGTTAGTAGTAACCCAGGTACATAACTGAGACAAATTGTCCAATTAACATGGTTTGCAGGTCAAAGTATCTCCTACTGGATTA
Organism: Protopterus annectens; assembly: GCF_019279795.1. Classification (NCBI taxonomy): domain Eukaryota; kingdom Metazoa; phylum Chordata; order Ceratodontiformes; family Protopteridae; genus Protopterus; species Protopterus annectens. The sequence goes on from NC_056751.1 coordinate 64,503,021, forward strand.
GAGGAGCAGTATATCATCTGCATACATTATTAATTTAAGATTTGATAATTCTAGGGGGATCCTTAACAAAGACAGAGAAGGAAATAAGATCTAGCTCAGATACTTGTACACATGTATTAAGTTTACAGACAGCAGAGGATGAGACATTGCTATGGAATTGGAATGTTCTGTCTTTTAGATAGCTGCAAAATCAGCAAATAGTGTTATCTCCAAAGTTGAGTATTTTGAGTTTGTTGAGTAAACTAATATGGTTGACCATTTCAAAAGCCCTTGTCATGTCAACAAAGAGACCCGCAGTAATACATCCCTCATTCAAATTGCAATAAATTGTATTAGCGGCTGTTACCAGGGCAGAAAAAGTACTGAAAGCATTGAAAATTCATGTTGTGCATCACATAACAAACCATAGCTCTTATGTGCTTGTTTTTCAAATACTTTGGTAATAAGGCACAGGGTAGAAATAGGTCTATAATCCTTTAACCCATTAGGAGAAGTATCTGTAGGTGGAGGGATTATAACTGTGTGCTTGAATGCTAGTGTGATAAAGGGAGAAACTGCCAGCCCAGCTATCTAGAATTCTGTAAATAATTATATGTCATTTGTGAATATTAACATGATTTATGCAGAAATGTAACAAAAGGAGATACTGTGAGCCCAGCTATCTGGAATTTTGTAAATAATTATATATCATTGTTTATGAATATCAACATGATTCATATAAGATGTTTGTGTTACAAGTGTATTAGAGCTGTATGTCATACAAGATGATTTGTACATACGTGTGTGCTGAAGAGGTATTTTACAAACTGCTGTTTGAAATTTATCCACAGTGTACCCTACTGGAATAGAACAGAAATGTACATAGACTGTTGTAACTTTTTACATGTATATACTGTATTTTAACAGGGAAAACTGGAATATAAGAGGTTAACTTCATAAGAATAACTCAGTTTAAATTATTTATGGCCAGATCATAAAAAAGAGGTTATCTTTCGGTTTCAGTGCAGCAACAGACATAATGTCTGTACTAGAGAAGTTTTCTGCATTGTCTTGGACGTGTTTTATTATTTTATGACTTCCAGGATCTGCATAGGTTTGAGGAAAAGCCCTTGTATATGTATATTCACAGGTGGATGCTAAATAGTGCTAGCTTTCAGCAGTGGGGTTTTACCTGGGATAGAGTCAGATGACAAGAAATGATATTCTGGAAGCTATCCCAGCAGTAATATTTGAGATATTAATTTAAGAAGTCTCTGAGAGAGACTGAGCATTCTGTATTCTGTCTTTGACCTGACAACATCAGCTAGAGGATCTATTCACCAAATCTGCTTTGCTGCTCTAATTATGTAAGTGTGCTAGGGTGTGTGTGTGTGTCTTTTGGCTTTTCCCGGTTAGGGGTCGGCACAGTGGAACTCCGGTCCGCTAATGATTGGTAGTTGATTTTTACGTGCCAAGTTACCAGCCCTGATACACAACCTTCAACGAAGGTACGCCCATTCACACATGTCTGCACGCAGAAGATGCTCTAGCTGAAAATCGAACCGGACAGCATCTTACTGTGAGACGACAACACTACCGCAGCACCACCACTGTGGGTTTAGAGTACAGTATAATTTTTTTAGATATAGTCAGGAATGTAGCAAAGCTTAATTTAGATGTTTTTCTTTAATTATTTGACACTGTCCTGCAATGTTGTTTTAAATATTTCCTGTGATTTTGAACTCTGATGTTACTCTAAATATATATTTAGCATTGTCTTGTTATTTTATTATTTATAATTAAATATATTTAAAACTTTCATTGTGGCTGATCTGCCTATAGATATTTAGGTTCTGAGAGTACTTGCATATTTATTTGGTGATACTGTGGGCCACTTTTGAAGATATGTGAAGGCTGCCAACCTAGCTAGATAGGATTTTGTAGATAATTCTGTCATTTGTGAATATTAATGTAAGCCACATGCTTGTTCTCTTTGTTAAATGTTGAACTTCAAAAATGTAACCACATTGCACTCTGCTGGAGGAAAGCTGATAAGTCAAGCGTTGTATAATTGATTGATCTCAAAACTTGGAGCCAAGATGTATGGATGAAGGAATTCTTGCTATTGTTTTGAGACCACAGTTAATTGCTAGAATTTGCATGTATAATGCCTTATTGCTGTAGCTTTCTGACCAGGTGCAAGATCAAAAGGGCTGCTAAACTCTGAGTTTATGTTAGCATGGGAACCAGAGAAAAAATGATGTAATCTGAAATGAGTCAGTAGTACTGTGCTATCAATTTAAGGACAGAGATACTCAGAGGATTTTGCATTTGTATTCATAACATCCAACTCACCAGCACTCTGCCTGTGTCTGTATGTAAATAGGATCTTAGACTTTAGTGTCTCTCTCAGAAATAGCTAGGAAATAGGAAGATTAGACTAGTTGTTTTCTGTACTGATGTCAGAACTATTCTACTATATTATTTTAAGCATTTCTCTGTGATCTCTAAAGATAGGAAGATTAGACTAGTTGTTTTCTGTACTGATGTCAGAACTATTCTGCAATATTATTTTAAGCATTTCTCTGTGATCTCTGAAGTCTTAGGTTCATAGGTTCATAGGTTTATACTAGGCTATCTGCCCTAAGGCATTTATAGCTAGCCCCAAAGTGTGTGTATGCCACCACCCCTTATGTTAGAAATAATGTGCCCATTGGTTGTTGTTGTGCTTCTTTCAGCAGTGACACAGAGATGATTCCCGGGGTAAACCCACTCCTCCCCACCACCGGCAAAGATTTCTTGAACAGCAGAGCCAGAGCCAGTAGGCCTCACATGGACCGGATTTTGCCCCACTTCATGTCCACTGGGGGTGGTAACTATCCTCCAGCATGTCCTCCTTTATATCCCAATATATAAGAAGTCAGGTTTAAGGTGGTTCTGGTGGTGGTTCTGGTTTTTGATGGATTTTTGATGTGAGGGTTGTTAATGGCCTTGTGGCCTTGTATGTTGTCACTCACAGGCAGGTCACCTGAGCAGACATGCAACTGAATTGAATAGAGTTGGAGTTTCTTGGGAGAGTATTATATGACAGGTATTTTTGGAGTGATCCTTTTTTGGTGGTCTTTTGGGTTGGGGTCTTTGCAGGTGATTCTTGACTAGCAATGTGTAGTACAAAGTATCATCTTGTGTTTTTATTATTTATTATTAAATATTTTTTAAACCTTTCAACTCTGGCTGTTTTGTGTAGAAATAATTTAAGCTCTAGAGTGCATTGTATGTATATAGCGATACTGTACTAAGCCACTCCAATAAGCCTTGCTGTTCAGTTACACTTACATTTGGATAATAATATTGCACAGTAATAATTGGACACCCTTTAATAAGGGCCTTATTAGTAGCTGATATTAGTAGCTGGTGGCAAGTGGTTCTACCATATAGTCTGGGCAGAAGGGGCATAGCTGGAGAACCTGTGCCAGGAGTGTCTGTGTGTTTGTATATAACTCATACCTCAAAGTGTGTGTGTGTGTGTGTGTGTGTGTGTGTGTGTGTGTGTGTGTGTGTGTGTGTGTGTGTGTGTGTGTGTGTCAACTACTTGGGGAGGGATACAAAGCAGTAATTGGACAGAGAGGGTACTGGAGGTTTTAGCTTGACCACTAGGCTGAGATCCGGACCCCATAGCTGTGCCAGTGTGGAGTCTTATTGGGGAATCTGGAGAGAAAGGGAGAAACCAGCCCTACACTGACTGTGATCTCTGTGTGCTCTTAAGGGAAATTGTACTTTACTGTGTGTGTATTTGTTATCCTTCCCAATGTGGACCCCCCCTCACTGGTGTTAGTGGTGAGGATTGAGGCTCCTTGATTACTGGGACAGTGCACAGGCATCACATATTAATTGGTGGCAGTGATGGGATAGCCACACCACATATTAATTAGTTGGTACATACTAATTGGCTGGTAGTGGTATGGATAGTAAATTCCTGTAGTTTATGTATATTGATCATTGAAGGTGTTTTTGTACTCTAAATCAGCCATGCAGTGAATATTCAGAGTTCAGATCACAACTGGTGTATTTCTTTTGTGAGCTTAGTTAGTCAGGGAGAGCAGGCAAGCATGTCAGCAGAGAGGTATGGAAAGCTGACAAAGAGCCAGTTGGCTGAGATGTGCCAGGCTAAAGGACTGGTACATGGAAACCTGACTAAGGCAGACATGATTGCACTTTTGGTCACAGCTGCATCAGAAAACAGCAACCAGGAAGATGATCAGTCTGGCCGTGGAGATGTACAACACTTAGGGAATGGGCAGTTCAACCTTTGTGCAGAGAACTTAAAAATCCATCTGGAGCTAAAGAGACTTGAGTTGAAGGCCAGGCATTTGGAAATGGAAGCTGTGGAAAAGGACCGGCAGAGGCAGCATGAAAAAGAGATGCTGACACCTCACCAGAGTCATGCAGGTAATGGGAAAGGGAGTAACTGGACCCCAGAAGCAAAAAAGGTCAGTAAATTTCTTCCACAATTTATAGAAGTGGGTAATATTGATAGTTTCATTCAAATGTTTGAGACAGTATGTAAATAGTATGATGTTGACAAAAGGCTCTGGATACAGTTCCTAACCCCATTGCTCCATGGTAAAGCTGTAACTGTGCTGTCTAAATTAACTGATCATGAATGTTTTGATTATACTGCTGTTAAGAATCGCTTGTTAGAATGTTTTAAGCAAACACCTGAAACGTATAGGAAACAGTTTCATAAGCATAGACGCATGGCAGATTAAACTGTGTGTGAATATGTTGCTGAGCTGAGCACTTATTTTCATAGGTGGGTGAGTGGATGTCAGGTCACCACATTTGAAAGGCTAACAGACCTTTCGGTGAGGGAACAAGCTCTTAGCACTTTGCCAGAGGACATGAGGATCTGGTTAGCTGACAGACAATGTACTACTTCAGAGGAGTTGGGGAAGAAAGGAGACTTATCCCTGGCAAGCAGGGCATCCTTGCACAGGAAAGGGACCCCCAGTACTGCTCATGGGTCTAAAGGAACCCATGGTGGGCAGCCTAGACTGCCTCAATAGAATCTACCAGTAGCAGGGGAAGCCACTTGTCCAGGTACATGTCCAGGACCTAGGGTTAAATATTTTGAATGCAACCAGTGGGGGCATGTGGCATACAGATGTCCACAGAGGCAAGGTGGAGAACAAAAGGTGAGAGAGCCAGTAAGTGGGAAAGACAAAATGCCAATAGTAGGTTGTCTTGAGACAACAGGGGTACCAAACTACCATCCTGCAAATGTCCTGATAGGGAAGGATTTTGATGAGGTAGTACCATGTGTTTATGCAGTTGCATGCAGTCAGGCTTTGGGACAAGCATGTGGGTCTGGTAGCCTGGGGGAGACCCAGACAGACCACATACTTGCAGCCAGGACTGGTGAGGTGGTTACTTCAGGGGGGAGCTACCCTGTAGCATTGAGACTGAAGGTGAGCCACAGCTGCTTGTGGGTACTGATGTTCCCTTGGACAGAGTGGCTGCAAATGTAGAGGTGAGTAGTAGTACCCAGGCAGACAGTGAGGCATCACTGTCAGAGGATACCAGACTTCCTGCAGAAGGGGAGCTGGGGAGGGTTACAAAGAGACAGTTGAGACAGGCTCAGCTCTCAGACCCTACATTGCAAAGCATGAGAGAGGCAGCTAGGGACGGACCTGATTCTCAAGGGAAGGGGGAATCTGTATACTGGGACAAAGTGTTACTGTATAGAGAGTGGTCCCCTGAGGGAGGGCTAGAAGGTGAGAGAATACAGCAGTTGGTAGTGCCTAGAGCCTACCATCTGGTGCTTCTAGCCATAGGCCATGATATTCCCTTTGCAGGTCATATGGGCATAAAATGTACAGAGAGATGTATTATGCAGAACTTCTATTGACCTGGAATTTCCAGAGATGTAACCAGGTACTGCAGGACCTTTGAGCACTGCCAAAAGGCAGGAAAAGCAGAATACAAGGTGAGAGCTCCTTTGATGTGTTTGTCTGTGATTGAGGAGCCATTTCAGAGGGTAGCTATGGATATTGTGGGGCCTCTAAATACCCCATGTTCGACAAGGAAAAGGTATATCCTAGTGGTAGTAGATTATGCTACAAGATACTCTGAGCCAGTGGCTTTGTCCTCTATTGAGGCAGAAAAGATGGCAAATGCTTTGTTAGAGATTTTCACCAGGGTTGGTTTCCCAAAAGAAATACTGACTGGCAGAGGTGCCAATTTCATGTCACACCTACTGGCTCATCTGTGAAAGTACTGTGGGGTGAAGCACCTGAAGACCACCCCCCTACCATCCCCAGACTAATGGTCTTGTTGCGAGGTTAAACTCTACACTCAAGTCCATGCTATGGACATTTGCAGACCAATTTAAGAGAGTGGGACAAATATTTGCCCATCTGTTGTTTGCTTATAGAGAGATTCCCCAGGAATCCACAGGTTTTTCACCCTTTCAGTTGTATGGGCACAGGGTGAGGGGACCTCTAGATTTAATTTGTAATGAGTGGGAAGGTGAGTGTGAACCTCACAAGGGGTCTGTCATGGCATATGTCCTAAACCTCAGGACAAGACTCAGGGAACTCATGGGTTTGGCCCAGAAAAACCTGGCAGAAGCCCAACAACAGAAAAGGGTATGGTATGACAGGAATGATCAAGCTACAGAGTATGCTGTAGGGCAGCAGGTAATGGTTCTCATTCCTGTCAGACACAACAAGCTGCAAGCAGCTTGGGAGGGACCCTACAAGGTGGTAAAAAAGGTAAGTGATGTTAACTACATGCTGGAACTGCTAGGCAGGAGGCAGGGGCACAAATTGCACCATGTTAACATGATGAAACCTTACCATGATATGGAGACCCTTGTGCTGAGCATTTGCAGCAGATTGTAGGAGGAGTCTGAGGGAGATCTGGTGACTGCTCTCCTTAGTGAGGCTCAGACTGACAGGTCAGTGGAAGGGGTAGCAATATCCCAGCAGCTATCTTCTACCCAGGTTTGAGAAATCCAAGCAATGTTACAGGTGTTTGGGGATGTGTTCACTGGGAAACCAAGGTGCACCCACCTGGTGCAACACCAGGTGGATACAGGACCTCAAAGGCCTATTAGACAGGCCCCTTATAGGGTGCCTGAGAGAGTCAAACAGACTCTGAGGGAGTAGATACAGGAGATGTTGGAACTAGGGGTAATTCAAGAGTCCAACAGTCCCTGGGCCTCCCCAGTGGTGCTGGTGCCAAAGAAAGATGGCAGCACCAGGTTCTGTGTGAACTACAGGAAATTAAATAGTCACACAGAGCCAGATGCTTACCCCATGCCTAGGACAGATGAGGCCCTAGAGCAGCTGGGTGGGGCTAAGTATCTTACAACCATTGATCTTATCAAGGGTTATTGGCAGGTGCCCTTGACTCCCAGTGCTTGAGAGAAGTCAGCGTTTGTGACTCCTTTTGGCTTGTATGAGTTCACAATGATGCCCTTTGGGATGTAAAATGCCCCAGCAACTTTCCAGAGGCTGGTAGATCATATCTTAGCAGGAGCAGGAGGGTTTGCCCTTGCTTACCTAGATGATATTGCCATCTGCAGCCATTCCTGGCAAGAGCAATTTTAACATGTCAGGGAGGTGCTGGGCAGACTACAGAGGGCAGGGTGATCATTAATCCCAGCAAATGTCAGGTGGGTATGGCAGAGGTCTCCTACCTGGGACATAGAGTGGGGAGTGGTAAGATCAGCCCAGAACCTGCCAAAGTGTAAGCCATTCAGGCATGGCCTCACCTGTTACCAAAATGCAGTTGAAGGCATTCTTAGGGACAGCAGTGTACTACAGAAATTTCATCCTGAGTTATAATACCATAGCTGCTCCCCTCACAGACCTGACAAGGAAGAACAGGCCAGATAAGGTAGTGTGGACCACAGCATGTGAGCAGGCATTCCAGAAGCTTAAAGAAGCTTTGGGAGGTCCCCCTCTGTTAGCTGGTCCAGATTACAGTAAAGAATTTGTTGTGCAGGTAGATGCTTTGAACCATGGGGTGGGGGCTGTACTTAGCCAGATTTCTTCAGAGGGAGAAAAGCGCCCAGTAGTTTATCTCAGTCATAGGCTCCAACCCAGGGAGGAATGCTATGCAACTGTAGAAAAGGAATGTCTAGCCATAGTGTGTGCACTGCAGAAACTTCAGCCTTATATGTATGGAAGAAAATTCACTGAATTACAGACCACAATCCCCTAAAATGGTTAACAGAGCCAGACAGTAAAATGTCAAGTTGCTAAAATGGAGCCTAGGGTTGCAAGTATATGATATGTCAGTGCAGCACCACAGTGGGATTAGCAATGTCAATGCAGATGGACTCTCAATACAGGGAATGGGGTAAGGTATACTCAGATAGACCTAACCCTTTCAAGCAACGTTTCTCAAGGGTCACTTGAAAACCTAGCTTGAGTTCCCCAGGGGGGAAGACATGTGAAGGCCGCCAGCCTAGCTAGATAGGATTTTGTAGATAATTCTGTCATATGTAAATATTAATGTAAGCCACATGCTTGTTTTCTTTGTTAAATGTTGAACTTTAAAAATGTAGCCACATTGCACTCTGCTGGAGGAAAGTTGATAAGTCAAGCATTGTATAATTGTTTGATCTCAAAACTCCAAGCCGAGATGTCTGGATGAAGGAATTATTGCTATTGTTTTGAGACCAGAGTTAATTGCTAGAATTTGCATGTATAATGTCTTATTGCTGTAGCTTCCTGATCAGGTGCATGATCAAAAGGGCTGTTAAACTTTGAGTTTATGTTAGCCTGGGAAACAGAGAAAAAAATGATGTAATTTGAAATGAGTCAGTAGTACTGTGCTGTCTATTTAAGGACAGAGAGACTCAGAGCATTGTGAATTTGTCTTCAGAACATCCCACTCACCAGCACTCTGCCTGTGTCTGTATGTAAGTAGGATCTTAGACGTTAGTGTCTCTCTTAGAAATAGCTAGGAGCTAGGAAGATTAGACTAATTGTTTTCTGTACTGTGTCAGCTACTTGGGCAGGGACACAAAACACTGATTGGACAGAGAGATCGTTAGAGATCTTGGCTTGGCCACTCAGCTGAGATCCCATCTCTATAGCTGTGCCTGTGGGGAGTCTTATTGGTGATCTGGAAAAAGAGATAGAAACCAGTCCCTGACTGACTGCGGTCTCTGTGTGCTCTTAAGGGAAATTTTACTTGCTGAAGAAAGCTGCATCTGTAAATAGTGTATGTGTACCTGTCATCCTCCCACTGTACGTCCCCCACTGGTGCTAGTGCTGAGGATTGATTACTGGGCCAGTGGTGGGGCATCACAGCTAGTAGGATAGTGTCTGAGGTGAGAGAGAGAGATAGGTTAAAGACATGAGTAAAAGGATTAGCCTTTTTTCAGCCACAAGCCTTAGGAATCTGGGAAAAGATTACCGGATATAGATTCTGAATTGTTGAGTTCGAGAAGTAGGGACTTGGCCTCTTTTGCTGAAATTTCATAGAATTGAAAGGTTTCTGCATAAGAAGCTAGAGGATATAAACCAAGAGATGAAGGCTATTGCTCTTTATTGGCAGGGTAGGAAATTGTTAGAAAGGCTTTAATTATGTTGTTTATGGTAAACTGCAAAACCGGAGCACAATCATTAGCAAAGGTGAAGTACTTATATGTTATTGCTTCACTTCTGTTATCTGAAGAGTTATTTAATGTTACTGTTAAACATTTTATTTTTTCCAGAACTAATTGGGTCTAGACCAGTTTGCTTCTTGTTTCAGCCTAAGGTACAGAGCTTTTGCAGTATTTGTTGCAATTCTTGTTTCTTTCCTAAAACTCAAGAAATGTTTGGTATAGCTCTGTAATTTCAGGGTTCCTTTTTCTTCCAGGCTGAAGCTCTGTTTTTAGTTTTGTTTTACATATCCACAGAAAACAAAGGTAACATTGAGATCTAAGCCTTCTTTTTGTAAGGGGGCACAGTGTATCCTGAATTGTGGCCAGTTTTGTGTTGAAAAATTCTAAAGCAGAGGTGGGATCAGACATGGCATACAGGGTAGTACAATCTATAGTACTGAACAGGGTGTTGAGATTTGGTTTGATTTATTAGGGAGGGATCTTCCTTCAATTATTTGAGGAGGTTTTTTTTGTATGTTCTGAATGACCAAATGGATTTAATGGGTTAGTGGTCACTCAGATCACTGAAGAATATTTCAGTGTGAAGGCCCCTATTTAGTATGTTGGTTATTATTAGGTCAAGTGTAAGAACTATAGCTAGTTCTTGCATTGGTTGAAGCAGGAGCCTGTATTATTTGGGCCAGGCTAAATTTCTGCAGGATTTTGTTCAGAGGCAAAGAGCACCTTTCCCAGTATCGTTGATATTGAAACACCAACAATAACTGTGCTGTTATGTACACCTTTAGGGAACATATATGGTACTGTCCATCTCTGAAGAAGAGTGTGTCCATGGCTGCTAACCAGCATTTAAGCAGGGTTATAATACAGGAAATGGCAGATGCCAATGCAGACATTGCTGAACTGGTTGGGGTAGTACATGATTCATGTGATGACCTGAGTGAGACCATGCGTGGGCCAAATGTGCAACATCATGAATATGTTGATTAGGGAATTTACAAGCAGTAAATGTCCCGGGCAGCTGATGCAGTTCAGATGGTTGGTCCATCTCCACCATCAGTAAAGAGGCCATCTGTGGGAGGAGGAGGGCATGGTAATGAGCCTGTAGCACCACCACCTCTAGCAGCAACCAATGCTGAGGGCTTTAAAGGGCAATGTGGACATCATGTTTGTGCAGAGGCCACCCATAGCATGAGCCATCATTCATGTACATGGAGCACTCCTTTCTCTCTGTATGGTCTGGATAATGCCAGTGGCCTTCTCAGGAGAGGGTGTCCCTGTGAACAGTGATGTGCACAGTCCATACATGCATCTGCTGTGGATGTTCTTTACCTGTCCATCAGACACCAGCAACGTGCTGCATCATCTGCTGAAGCTGTTCCACAGCACACACTTACACACACACACACACACACACACACACACACACACACACACACACACACACACACACACACACACACACACACACACACACACACACACTTGCATATAGCAATAATCCTCACTCCAACCTACATGTTGCCCATTGTTGACACTTGCTATTATGGCCTTCCCCATTTGTGTTTTATGTGCCCTACCTTCAGTAGTCTGTTACTTGCATATCAGGATATGGCGTATCACCTCACACACTGCAAAGATTTTACTGCATGTTGCAGTGTCATATTGCAGTCAATTGCCAAATACAACCATAAAACTGAAGTGTGCCTTAAGCAGACCAAAGATCATAGGATCATAGGGTCATAGGAGGTTACTAGGCTAATGGCCCTATGGCCCTTTACAAGCCTAGTGATGTTTTACCCTTATTTCATGATCAGCACCTATCACCCCTGTCCAAGAGGAACATAGGTGAAACCCCTTGTGTGAATTTATGATTACCCATCCAGTCATCCAGATTTTGATTGAAGAGGGCCAATGAGGTGCTCTGCTTGACATGAAGCAGGAGTCTGTTCCAAAGGTGTGGTAACCTCTGGGACACAAATTTGCCTCTCCAGCAGGATCGTTTAATGTCACATACCAGGTTAAGGCTATTACAGCGAGTAGCCCGTGTACCATTTGACTTAAGGATATGCAATATTTCCAATAAAGCAGGGTCAAAGATTGCCTTATATGCAAGGCATAGATTGCTTCTGAGTAGCCTCTATGAAACAGAATAAGGTGACAGTGATTTCAGATGATCCTTGTAGGAAAGATGCTAAAGACCTTGAATTTTCCTTGTGAGGAACCTTTGTGGTCTCTCCATAAGAAAAAGGGCATTCTACTCAATTATTGGCCTTATGAGGGAAGAGTACAGGGAGGTTATAACTTCTTTTTTTTTTTTTGGAGGCAATGCCCTTACTTATGAGATGAGCAATATGGAATGCCCTTCTTACCACTGTGGAGACATGGTGATCAAAAGTAAGATTGCTGTCACCCTGTGTGCCCAGGTCTCTCATCACTGAGTGCGTACTTAGGGGTTAGTAGTAGTTAGCAGGATCATCGCTCTTACTGAAAGGGATGAGGATACATTTTTTTGCATTAGGTTTAAGGCCTTGAGTTTGGCACCAATCATTTGTTTGTCTAAGACACTCTTGTAGGATGTTGACATAATTTTGAGATTCTATGACCGCTCACAGTTTGCAATCATCAGCAAACTTTGTCAGCCACAGACCCTTAGTGTTAGCTTGCACTTTGGAGAAATAGATTCCAAGCAGTAGAGGTCCCAGGACTGATTGCTGTGGGACACCACTGGTTACAGGTCTGCTGTCGTAGGTGGATTCCCGTATTTTGACTATATGGGTTCTATCAATGAGCCAGTTAGCGACCCATCTAATGATATATGGGTTGATACCTAGATGGGTGAGTTTGTCAATTATGCCTGAGTGGGGGATAGTGTCAAAAGCCTTGGCTAAGTCTAGATAGGCTGTACGCACAGATTTCCCCTCATCAGGGGACTCAGTGACTGTCTCAAAGAAGTCCACCAGGTTTAACTGGCATGATCTCCCTTTGACAAATCCAAATTGAGTAAGGTCAGGTGTTTGGAGGTTACCAATATCTTGTTGATGAGGTCCATGATGATTCTCTCCATGACCTTGCAGATAAGGCTAGTCAGGCTAATTGGACTATAGTTTCCAGCGTCAGTGGAAGCAACACCTTTGTGCATGGGGAGAACAGTGGTCTTTTTCCATTCAGCTGGGATGAAACCAGTGCTTAGACTATGATTGAAAAGAGTACCCAAAGGCACTGCTAATTCTTGTTTGAACTCATGTAGATCACAGCCTGGGATGTTATCAGGTCCCATGGATGCTGTGTTTTTGACCTTATAGAGGGCATTCACAACCTGCTCTTTAGAGTTGCAGGGTAGAGGACAGGTTGTATGGATGTCTTGGGGTTAATGTGGTGGGGACAGAGAAGTGAAATTTTCACAAAACCTGCTGGCTAACAGGTTAGCAATGTCCACAGGCTCGGTATATCTGGTATCATTAACTATCAGTTCAGCACAAATATGGGCCTTTCCTTTTAGGTTATGGATGTAACTAAAGAATGCCTTATGGTTGTCTTTAGTTGAGGAAGCTGATTTGGATTTGTAGTTAGCTTTGAAGGTCATCAAAAGAAGTCTTATTTGTTTGTTTAAGCTGAGGAGGGAGTGTTTCTGTTTAGGGCTCACTCCCTCTTACTCTTAGACAGCAATTTCTTCCTCTTATTGTAAAGCCTGTTAATGGCAGTTGTCCACCAGACAGGTTTGCTCTTCCTTGAGGAGCTGTTTTTGGTCCTATCAGGTATGGCTGAGTCAATGCAGTTGTTCAGGTGTTTGCATAAAGCATTTATGTAGAACTCGGCATAGTTGCCAGTTCTATCTGAGGGGGGAGGTGCAGTAAAGCTATTTATACCATCCAGTAAGAGGTTATAATCTGCTTTGGAGAAGTTTTTTAGTTTAGTTGGTGTTGGATGTGATAGTATCAGATCAGGTGTGATAGTAACTTCAAATGAGACTGATTTATGGTCAGATCTAACCAGGGAAGACCTTACAATGGGGGTGCTACAGTGGTCCCCCATATTGGCGAGAACCACATCCAAGATATTGGCACCCCTAGTGAGGGTGTCAACTAGCTGGTCCATGGCATTGGAGATAATGAAGTTGAGGAACCTTTGGGCACAAGTAATTTCCCCAGTCAATGGATGGGTAGTTAAAGTCGTCCAAAACAATGGTGTTTGGATGTATCTTGATAGACTCAAGTAGATCCAAATAGACTGAATAGGTGTCCTGATTCATGGAGGGGGTCCTGTAGCTGGCAATGACTTGAACAGGTGTCCTACCAACAGTTAATTGCACTTGAAGTATTTCCAGGGAATCATGCTGTCTAACCAATCTGGAGGTGTATTTATCTTTAATGATATTGATACACCGCCTCCTTTAGTTTTCATGCCATCAGTTTGTGGCCTGAACATGTGGAAGGAGGTGTAGCTCGATATGGCTAGGGTAGTCTCCACACCTTTGAACCAGGTCTCTGTAACTGCAGAAATGTATATGTCCTCCAAGGTGAGGACTGCTTCCAGTGAATCCAGTTTCATGTTCAAACTCCTAATGTTTAGCAGCAAAACAATGAAGCCATTCTTAGATGTCGTTCTTACATCAGGAATTTTGTCCTTGAGACACTGCCTAAAAAGGCACTATGGGGGTGGCAAGAACCTTGGCCATTAGCTGAAATCCCAGGGGTGACAGATGAAGACCATCTCTGGCAAAGCAACAAGGTCTGTCGATCGTGTCATCCCAGGCTAACAAATACTGTATCCCCTTGGAATGATACCAGAAACTAAGCCAATTATTGAAGTCAACCATTTTCAGTTTGTATTGAGGTATCATCCTAGGTGAAGGTAAAATGCTGCTTAAGGCTAGGGACATACACACCTGAGACACATAGTCCAAGAGCTTAGTCATGTCTTTCTTCATATAGTCCAGACAGGTATGTCTCAAGTCATTCACACCAACATGGACAATGACAGAGTCATAATAGTACCTGCTGTTGAGAGACTTCAGTGCATGTGTGATATGGTGGATGATGGCACCTGACAGACAGCTGACCGTAACCTTCTCCTTATCCAGTCAGGTGAGAGAGACATCTGTGTGTCTCATGATGGAATCACCTATGACTAATATGCTTGTTTTTTTGCTTTGCCTTAAGGGCTTGACAGGTGAGACCTGGTATGTGAACTATTATGTGTATTGTGTTCTGCACAGGAAGTATTATGTGTACTGTGCTTGTGTTTATGTTAGGGAGGTCTCTGGTGTTTAGATATGTTTCTGGTGAGGACCTCCGCATATGTAGGTATGTGTGATGTGAGTATGGGTGGAGTAGAAGGTGAGGTGTGCATGCCGACGACCCACTCAATGTCATATGTAATGACTGGTGTGTGTGAGAGAGCATGGATTCAAGGTTCTTAATACAGTTACATCTCTCACATGTTGAGTTACTGTGGTCTAGGAGCAGAGGGTTGTCAGTGAGCATGAGGCAGTTACTACACTGTCTAAGGGTGCCCATGTTGACCAAGCTGGCTGGAGAAACTGTGGGAAATTGTACATCCATAGTGTTAGGTAAATTTTTATGGTCAGGAAGAGAGGTCGCACTTAGGAATGGCTAGTGGGTGAGAGGTGTGTTGGTACCTCTGAGGCTAGGGTTAGTGTTCTACCTGACAGTAGCTCTGAGCCATGAAAAACCTCTGGAGGACCACAAGCAAAAGTGCTAATGGAAGATTTAACAAGCAAAACGTTTGTTACTATAACTATCACCGGTAACTACCACAATGATGTGCTACATGCAAGAAAGCGCAAATGTGGGGCTTATATAAAACAAGAAGTAACTCTTAACTCTAACTAGCACATAAGGGCACACTCTCTGAGCTCTAGTCCAATCACCCTCGATTAGATGGGACCCAGGCAGCACTCTCCTCCCACAAGGGTGCATAAAGCCCTTCTCCAACAAAGATGGTTTGAAACTGATGTTCAGAGGTTACAAAACAGTCCCAGAAACAGCAAGCCTGGAACTGGGCTATGTTGCAGGCAAACTACTACAGTATGCAGCAAAATGTGGCCAAAAACAGTTCCGACAATTCAAGCAGACAGTAGAATGCAAATACAAATTAAGAGTGCAATATAAGAGCAGAAACAGGCATTTATAGTTAGTTGGAAGGAACAGATGCCTCAGATCTTTCAGTATCTCAGTGAAGAGCTGGTTTTAGTGTTCAGGTGATATAAGACAGTTTAGATTCCTTCAGACTGAATCTACCCTATGCTAAAAAGTGCAGAGGTATTTGAAATCTAAAGTGCTTAAAATCACAGTCACGATAGTAAAAAAACAGTACAAAGCAGCAAGTCAGTAAAACAATGTTCTATGTAATCAGGCTACTAACAAGCAGTAATAAAAGAGGAGGTATAAATGCAATTGAACACATTTAAGAACAGCAGCAAAAGCAAAATAAAGGATTAAAGCAGGAAAAGACACAGTATAAATACAATAAATACAGTACAAGCAGCTGAATAGAGTGTAATTTTTTTATCAAGTAGAAAGGGAGGAAACAGAAGATAATTTAAGGTTAAGAAGCTAAGGGGATGGGCCTTCCCAAATAGTCTCACTGTACTCAGTAGAATGAACTGATGTGATGGCACTGGGAGGAGTGTCCAATAACAAATTTATAATAAGAAGCAGGCAAAGCAAAAACCACAAAGTTATAAGAACACAACAACAATAAGGCGGGTGGGAGGGAAAATCAAATGGAGCCAGCCAGAGAAAGTGTTCAGAAGTAAGCCAGAAACCAGTTTAACACACAAACTTTGCAACACTAAACACAAAATTATTACATATCACTGAAACTCAGAGTAAGTATTCAGAAGTAAGCCAGAAACCAGATGAATTTGGCAAGGGCCTGGGTCTATGACAGTGTAACCATTCTCTGCCATGGTTTGTGAGTTACTAATTTATGTCATTAGTCATGGCTCCAGGATATACCTGGCATCACTTATAAAATGTCCCAGGGAAGATTGTCCTGTACAAACCACTGGTATAAGTTGCATATGTGCCATAAGTGGGATTAGAGAATGGGCAAACCGCACATCAGCACCCTGACTGGAGAATGAATGTTCTCCAGCACGGTATTACTGTACAAGTAATGCCTACTGAAAAACGAGTCCACCGCTTCAGGGCAGCATATCAAGCTGCCGTGGAGCTCGGACGGAAAAAAAAATAATGGCTGCCATTACTTTACACTCGTTAAGCAGCACTTTTGCTATTTAGTGAGTGTAAAAAAATAAACAGAAAAAAAGTGCATGAGTGTATGTATGTGTATGAGTGTGTTTCTGTTTCTGTTTGCATGTGTGAGTGAATACATGTATGAAAGTAGAAGACACTGTGTGTGTGAGACAGATCGAGACAGAGTGAGCTAGTTCTTGTGTGAGTGAATGTGTGTATGCAAGCAGAGGAGACTGTGTGTGTGTGTGTGTGTGTGTGTGTGTGTGTGTGTGTGTGTGTGTGTGTGTGTGTGTGTGTGTGTGTATATGTGTGAGGCAGACTGAGAGACAGTGAGAGTGAGCTTGTGTGAGTGAATGTGAATGTGTGTATGAATGCAGAGAAGACTGTGTGTGTGTGTGTGTGTGTGTGTGTGTGTGTGTGTGTGTGTGTGTGTGTGTGTGTGTGTGTGTGTGTGTGTGTGTGTGTGAGTGAGAGTGAGAGCAATCTTGTATGAGTGAATTTGTGTATGAAAGTAGAGGAGACTGTGTATGTGTATTGAAGGAATTAGATGTTCTAAGTATGATGTTGCAAAAATAATGGCTATTGCATATTTGTGTAAGATAAATGCTTATATACTGATTTGGGTGTGGCAAAAAGTCTTAATAAGTAAGGTAATAAGATGTAATAATAATAATAATAATAATAATAATAATTAAGGAAAAGTGCAATTTTTAGATGGCTAAAATGTTGAACATATTGTCTCTCTTGATGTAACTATAACAGTTTGAGCAACTAATACAGAGACAAGAACTTCATTGCATAGCTAATGATATTATTGACGATAAAAGGGTTGCAGTGTTGTTAGGTTTAGTGGGCTTCAGAATATATATATCATTGCACAGTTCAGCAATCCAAGCTAAACCATCTGAAACATCTTTCATGGGGACTGCAGAGAGCTGAAAGAAGTATTTGAGTCTGGATCACTGAGTTACTGCAGAATGATTCATGAATGATCTATAAAAATAATCAGAGTAGACCTGAAATAATTCTGGAGTATATGGCAGAGCTGCACAGACTTGTCAAACTGACAGTTTGGAAAAGATGTGACAGATGGATTATAAGGTGTAGATGTGGGGAGGGAGTTAATATGCAAAACAAACTGCTCCCTAAAACAAAATGAAATTTGATGAAGGATTAAACAAAGTAATATATATATATATATATATATATATATATATATATATATATATATATATATATCCACACATACACAATGTCAGTATCTATAAGTGATGTTCTGTTTTGTTCTGGCATAACATAATTGCTTGAACAACTTGCCTTTGCATGATATTTAACAATAAAAATGGATTGCTATTAGTATACCTCTATACTCAAGTTTGTTGAAGACTGCTGTAAGTCTGAATACATTTCCTTAAGCAGATATCCTGCTATTGCTGCTTTTGATAATTATTCAGCCACAATGCACTGACTGCCTCCCACCTGCATCTACATCATATAATGCATATTGGTCATATGATGCCCTGCATTTAATCACTTGATATCACAGCCTCCTACTTTTGAAAAAGCATGCTTCAATAAAAAATAGCATATCTTAGCTATACAAGTATTTAGTACTAAAGGATCACATACACATCTATTAGACAATGTATTACAAATCTATAATTAGACTTAACCTAGTGACCATTTGTTGTAATTGTTTGTAAGCTTTTGTTCACTAGGCTCTTTGTTGAATCTTTGGAACCTTCTGGAAGAGATGTGACATCATTTGACACTGACTCTGGAATTAATGAGTCACTTCCACAGGTCACTCATCCAGAGGACTTCATTGGTACATCTGTCCATTTGGAGTACATACCAGGTAGGATCCCTCTTTTCCTACATTGGATTACAACTGCTGGCTTTTGCTGCTCAGTTTCTTATCAACAATAGCCACCAGGCTCCTGTAAGATAATAAATAATGGTTGTTCTGGTCTACAATAAAATATTATCTTTGCTTGGCTTGTATCTGCTTCCACCCTTCACTCACAAATCCTGGATATATACTTTATAATATCACCCTTTGGATTGTTTTTGACAAAATTAAATACAATATTCTATGTACTGAGAATTGCACTGGTGATACGATTCCAATATCAGACCTTCCTCTCTTCATCTGTCTTGTTAAGCAATGACTTTGCAGCTTGAACTGCGATTTCAGCTAATGCATCATTGTGTAGGTACATTCGTGAAAAGTGCCCTCAATGACATTATTATGATACTGAGCTAGACCTCCCCTACTTGGATTTCATCATGTATGCAAATAATATGTTAACAAGCAAATCAATTACAGCACTTAATAAAACTACTTTAATTATTTGCATATCTGGACCAAAACAAATAAACTATTGGTTAGCCTCCAGCAACTCAGTGGTAATAGTATTTACTACCTCTAAAATGCTAGAAAAGAGAACTATATCAATTCTGAAAGATTCTGTTGGCAACTGTATCTCATTTGTCAACCAGCAAAGCTGCCCTGGCATTGTTCCTGACAACACACTGTCATTCAGGGCAGACATTGAAAATAGCTCAATGAAATGCTATCACTATTAACCCTGTGTTACGCGTTTAGTCACTTACTCTCCCTACGCTCCCTAGAAGCATGCAAGCCGCAAGCTAGGAATGTTTTCATATGTAAGCCTACCATTGCCCTCCTCACAGTGGGAGTACAACTGCTGCAAACCACTGAAAATAAAACTTGACATTTTAGGTTTTTCGCTGATCCCTTAATATATTTTTGTGTACTTCTAACAAATTCCACTGACTCACTGAAGGCATAGAATAACCATACTCCCGAACACCCTCTAACTGAAGGCACAGAATAACCATACTCCCGAACACCCTCTTATATAAACTTCTAAAACATCATCAGGGCCCACATAAAATTCAAAATTAACAACAAGGACAATTTCTCACTTCCTAAGGAACAGCAGAACGGATGCCCTCACATTAATGAAACTCTCCTGTGGCTTAACAACTGGGTGGAGGGGCATTCTCAAAAAGGAGACAGCTTCATGGAACCAACTACCAAACAATACAGGAGATCAAGAAACACTGGGAGGATTTATGACCAAATTAAAGGAAGTGCTATGCAAAGACAAAGAATGTAAATGCTTGAGAGGCAGTGGTTAATTATTCAAGTCACCTGACACTGTCATACCATATCATCTTGGACAGTGGTATTGGATCTGTGATGGTTCCTTTGAGATTTAGTAAGTTACTTCTACATATAAACAATTGGTATGTCATAACTAGTAAGCTTGTTCTTTGTACATAGAATTTTACTTGAGGCATTTCAATCACATTATCAACTACAAAGGCTATAACAAGGTACTACTTCAGATATGGCAGGTCCTTGACCTCTGCAGAGGAATTAAAAAAAAAAAAAAAAAAAAATATATATATATATATATATATATATATATATATAGATATATATGAGTTTACTACATAATTTCGAATTACTGAAATCCCAAATTTCTATATTTCGAAATTATAACACAGAAGCCTTGAAATCCTGAAACACCAGAAGCGCAAAATTCAAAATACCGAAGTTTGGAGCTTCTGGTGTTGTGGTGTGTGAATGGATAGGTGTAAATTCAGGTAAGTATGTATGATTGTGTTTGCTAGGGGCTTTAGTGTATGCTAATGTGTGTTTTGGCTGTGATGTGTGTGTGCAAGGGGCTGTGAAATGTGTGGGTGTGAGATACCTTTGTGTGTATGATTGTGCTATCTGGGAGTTAGTATATATAAGTAGGGGTGGTGTGGGGGGTGCAGGTGGGCTTGCCCCCCTGCTTGTCTGTAGTGTAGGATTGTATGTTTGATTGTGGGGGGAGATTGTGTGTATGTGCGTGGTGTATTTGTAGTGTAGGTTCGTGATTTTAAATTTCGTGGTTATGAGTTTTCAGGATTTCAAGCTTTCGGCTATAGAATTTCGAAATACTGAAATTCGGGATTTCAGTATTTCGGGATTCTATAGTGAACCTATATATATATATATATATATATATATATATATATATATATATATATATATATATATATATATATATATATATGTGTGTGTGTGTGTGTGTGTATGATGCTTGCTTTAGTTGACATTTGCATTTGTTGACATCCAAACAAACACCACAATACATCAAAAATTCGAATGTCAATTCACTATTGTGCGTGCACCAAGAAACAACCTAAACACATGCAAAATTTAAAACAAAAAAAAAAATCATTTTTTTACAGCAGGCAAGCTTCCTGCAACCCCCATACCCCCTGCTAATTATATATACTAACTCCAAGAAAACACAAAATCAGGGAAAGGGAATTTCCCAAACCCTGAGAATTTTGCAGTCTTGCACACCCGTTGACCATCTGTTTAATTGACCAACAACAGTCAACCAAACAAATGTCAATGAAACACTGTCGACCAAAGCATCTGCACTCATATATATTATATATATAAAGACAGAGAGAGAAAAAGATGTATATGCTATTACTTACATAACTGACATGTTTTGTGAACTGAAAATACTTCAGAATTTTCTGTAATGTGTGGACACTTACTTCATTGTTGCCATGTGAATTGTAATAATACTGTAAACACCATATTTGCAGTTACTGTACTCCTTGGAAGCCATTTCATGGCTGAAAAGGGCCAAAGTGCACATCTACCTGTCTAGTTAGTGTAGCGAAATAAAGAAATGGACAATAGCATTAGTGATTGCAATCCTACTTTCACTGTTTGGTATCAGGCAAAAGGAAAAAAATACAAAATATTCTTATTACTAAATACATGTGTAATTTTGATCCATATACTTTTAATAGGGCCATTAAAGCTATCATGGGGCATGTCTGTGCAAACTACTATTAGATATTTCACCACTACTCTTTTAGATATCCTGAAATGTTCTCTTTGCTGTGTCACTATGAATCAAATCAAAAAGCTTTCCCATGGATCTCCTGTCCACCTGGTGAATCTGGGCATACTGGGGCAATGCAGCAACTGCCTCATGTACACAGACAACTCTCTCCTCCTACCACCCAACACTACAACCTGCGAGAGATGCATTTACATAGCCAAACTGGAAGCAAAGCTCTCTCCAGCCAAGATTGTGCTAGACAGTCAAGAGGAGAAGGTTAACACCTGCACTACACCTCAAGCAACACATAGCCCTTCAAAACCCACACCATCAACACCCACACATAGCAACACTAAGCCCACATATGCGGAGGCCCTTAACATTAACCTGCCCAAGCAACAAGGACCTCTGAAGCTGAAATGCAAACAAACACCAGTCACAACCAAAGTGACACATAGCTCACAACACCAGTGAGCCCCCAACAACAGCCCCTAAGGCAAGACAATGTACCCAAAACTTTAGTCATAGGTGGCTCTATAGTCAGGCTCACTGATGTCCCACTCACCAGGCTGAACAACGAGATAATTACAGTCAGCTGCCTGTCAGATGCCAGGATCTGCCACATAACGCGAGCACTCAAGTCACTCCACAACAAGTACAAATACGACTCTATCATTGTCCATGTTGGAGTGAATGACTTGAGACATACCTTCCTGGACTACATGAAAAGAGACATGGAAGAGCTCTCGGATCATGTGGCCCAGGCAGGTATGACCCTAGCCCTGAGTAGCATCCTGCCTTCGCCAAGAATTATACCACAGTATCAGGACAAAATGATTGACTTCAACAATTGGCTAAGTTTCTGGTGTCATTCAAAGGGGATCCAGTATCTGTCTGCCTGGGACGACATGATCAACAAACCACGATGCTTTGCCAAAGATGGTCTGCACCTGTCGCCCCTGGGATTCAGGTTACTGGCTAAAGCTCTTGCCACCCCTATATTGCCTTTTTAAGGCAAGGTTCAAAGGACAAAACTGCCACCGTAACAGATACAAGCATGCAAAATCTGAAGGTTATGCTACTCCATGCTAGAAGTCTAAACCTCAAAATACACTCTCTTGAGGCACTCCTAAAAATGGAGAACATCAATATCTGTGCAGTAACTGAGACCTGGTTCAAGGGTCCAGAGAGCACCCCTGCAGTACCAGGCTACAACTCTTACCACACTTTTCGGCCACCAAACCAAGACCAAAACATTAAAGCTGGAGGATTGTCCATATTCGCCAAGGATATTCACACCTCCAGGCTAGTTACCCAACACAATACATCTGAAATTCTCCAGGCGCAACTAACACTAGGTAAGACTGCAATCCAAATTGTAGCTTGCTACAGATCCCCCACCATGCCCCAAGATTCTCACTACACCTTTCTAAACATACTGGAAAATATTAAGATACAACCAAACACCCTAATACTGGGTGATTTCAACTACCCTGCCATTAACTGGGAAAACTACTCGGGTACCAGCACCATTTCCCAATGGTTCTTGGAATTCATAAATTCCAACACCCTGGTTTAACTAAACCATTGTCCCACCAGGGGCTCCAATATCCTAGACCTGGTCATTACCAACATGGGAGATAGATGCTCCACACCAGTGGTCACCCCCTCATTGGTCAGGTCTGACCATAAGCTAATCACCCTTGACATCCATATCCCACCCCCCAGTAAGGAAACCTCAGTAAAAAACTTCTCCAAAGCCAACTTCATGCTACTTAAGTCAGAAGTGACAAACTTCATGACACCCATGCAGATGGGAGCTGAATGTTTGACTGCTGAATCCTACACTAAGGCACTGTATGAGCAAATCCACGTGCATGAATCGTGCCATCCCAAATAGAACCAAGAAGCTCTCCTCCAAAAAAATGAAGCCAATCTGATGGTCCCCTGCCATAAACAAACTACACAACAGAAGGAAGAAACTGTTGCAGAAAAGAGGAAAATCCCAGGATGCAAAAAACTCCCTTACCAGCCTCAATAAAAAGATGAGATCCCTCATAAAATCCTCCAAAGCTAGTTATGAAAATAAAATTGCCAAAGATTCCAAAGACAACCACAAGGCATTCTATAGTTATGTCAAGAATCTAAATGGCAATGCTCAGATCTGCTCTGAGCTACAATAGAATGGCATTAAATATACTGATCCCAAGGATATTGCCAATATCCTGGCAGATTGATTTAGTGCCAACTTCACCCCCTCTCACCCCCTAAAGGGCCCATCTCAATACCAAAAGATTGCCAAATTCCAGTAATCATGGCCACACAGGTAGAAACCACACTCTCCAAAGCTAAGAATACAGCATCCATGGGATCAGATGACATCCTGGGCTGTGTACTACATGAACTACAAAATGAACTGGCACCTCACCTAAGTGTCATGTTTAATCATAGCCTCACCTCAGGCTTCATGCCCACTGAGTGGCGTACAGCTACAGTTATCCCACTCCACAAGGGGGGATCCACCTTGGATCCTGAGAACTACCATCCCATCAGTCTGACGAGCCTGATCTGCAAGGGCATGGAACGCATTATCATGGAACTTATAAACAAAGACATTGGCAACCTTCAAACACTGGACCCCACCCAGTTAGGGTTCGCAAAGAGCCTATCTTGTCTCCTGAACCTGATTGACTTCTTCAAATCAGTCTCCAGAGCTGTGGACAAGGGTAAGACAGTCCACACAGCCTATATGGACCTCACCAAGGCCTTCAACACCATGCTCTACTCTGGAATCATAGATAAACTTACTAAGCTGGGCATAAATCCCTAAGTCACTCGATGGGTTGCCAACTGGCTTACTGACAGAACCCAGACTGTAAAAGTAGCCGACTCCAAATCCAGCTCCAGACAAGTGACAAGTGAAGTACCTCAGGGTTCAGTCCTGGGACCACTCTTGTTTGCCATCTACTTCTCTGAAGTACAGGCCAGCACTAAGGTTCTCTGGCTAGCAAAGTTTGCAGATGACTGAAAACTGGGAGCCATTATTGAATCCCCAAATTATGTGGATATTCTACAAAAGGGCCTTACAGAAACAGATGCTTGGTGCCAGAGCCATGGGCTCAAGCTTAATGCCAAGAAAAGTATAGTTATCCCCCTTGGGGAAAAACATGTACCCATAAATTACCACATAGGTGGCAGTACACTAAATACTGAAAGTGTAATGAAACACTTAGGGACACAGGTGGACAGTGGTCTCACCTTCAATAACCACATCGCCACAACAGTAAGGAAATCCTTCTATGTGGCACACCTCATGCCTAAGGGCTTTTCATCCAGAAAAAAGGAGGTCATTGTCCCACTGTACTCATCCCTCATTAGACCCATTATAGAGTGCAACACCTTGTTTGGTATGTACCTCATAAGATATCTGCAACAGCTGGAAAGACCACAGAAATACCTCACTAAAAGAATCACAGACCTAAAGCAGATGCCCTATGCTGACCATCTAAAAAAACTTCAGCTATACTCTGTGGCATATCGTCTACTCAGAAGCAATCTCTGCTTAACATACAAGGCCATGCCAAACCCTGAGCTGTTGGACATACTTCACTTAAAGAAATCCCAATCCCCTCAGAGCCACATGCTCCAAGGATCTAAACCTTGTCATCACAATGAACAAAACATGCTGGAGGGATAGGTTCATGACCCAGAGACTCTCTATACTCTGGAATGGACTGCCATACATGTCAAGCAGAGCACCTCCTTGGCCCTCTTCAAAATGAACCTTGACAATTGGATAGGAGATAGGAAATTCACTCTGGGGATCACGTCAGTCGCCCTGCTAGACAGGGGTCCAGGGAAGTAAATATTGTGGGAAGAAATATCCAGGGAATTGTTATGGCTAGGCTTGGATAGGCCCTAGGGCCGATAGCCTAGTACCAACCTGTGAACCTATGAAATCTATTTATATAATGATTCCCTTCAAGGACCACTTGCCATAAATCCAGACACGGGTCTATATTAGATGATCGAACTTTCAAAATTTCAACTGTCATATGGTCGACACCATATGTTCGAATTATTGAAAGTTCGAACGTTTTAACAGAGATCGCCATACAGCACGGAATGGGAAGATTTTCCTTTTCTGCACTGTATTGAAATCTCAGAGTTGGTATATTTAAACAGTGGGGGGGGCTTGCCCCCCTGCTTAAAACGTTCAGGTAGATTATTTGTGTAGTTTAGTTTTTTTAATTAGATGTTCGAACTTTTAAAAGTTCGATCATATGGTGTCGACCATATGACAATGGAACTTTTGAAAGTTTGATTATCTGATATAGACCCTCCAGAGACATAGAGATCTCATTAAGTTCAGACAAACTTGCATACAAGCAACAATGGCATTTTACCTAGAAAGATTACCATCATAACAAGTAATTTATGAAAATAACCAGTAAAAGATCAGGACATTAACAGCTAGAGCTCTTTCACCCAAGTTACATTTCAACTCCTTCTTTCTTTCTCATTTTTAATGGCAATGAGATAGCCCAAGATGTACCTCTTAACTTTCATTTCAACTCCTTCTTTCTTTCTCATTTTTACTCATTATTCACTTTCCATGCTAATTTAAAACATTCACAAGAGTGACATTTGTAAACTTGCTTGTTCTGAGCATATTCATCTACCATCTGTTTAAATTATTCAAGTAGACAAGTACACGAAGAAACTAAAACTTGGAGGTGTAAATACTAATCGTATTTCTCTTGAACTCCTAAAGAATGATGTCCATACAATTTCCTTCACAGACTTACCAATAGCCATCAAAGAAGGCAATGAAAGGACTCATCGTGTGAGAAGCTGGCTATGATTTTCCCACTGTTCAAAGGTGGTACGTCCATAACACTAAATATGACATTTTGCTTTTTCCAGAATGCTGGAGAATTCCATTGATAAACAACTCCTAAATCACCTTATTAATTGCCTATAACACACTTCACGCTTTGTGCCTCTCCATCATGGGACTGATTCCCCTATCTTTGACCTACTGGAACTCATTTGCTGTCAGTAAGACAAAGGCAAATTTGTTGGTACTCTCCTCTTTAGACCTATACAAAGGCTCCATGGTCATGGAGGTCACAGTTAGGCTGTGTCTTACACAGAGGGCAACTAGGCTGTCCAAAGGAAAATAGTTATTCTTCCAAGAAATGTTAGAGCACTCTGAGATTCCATCCTAGGGTCACTGCTATTCACAGTTGTTGTGAATAACAAGACAAAGCACTGCTGAGGGTCCAAGCTAATTCAATATACAAAAGACTACATAACTGCCATACTAGACTACTTATTTAAGTTAACCAGCATATGAAGCTTCAATCCTTCTTTCATATCCTTTAGAAATGGCTTTGTTGCATAGGTCTGCACCCAGATCTTTTTTAAACTAATAATATTTTCTTCCAAGTTTCAAAAGTGTTTATGGAACAAGTCCTAGAACAAATCACATCAACAGAAGACCTCATGACTTGCAAAATACGCATCACTACAGTCAAATTTACAATTATCAAAGAAGTAATTTCTATCAAACTCCTTAGATTCTCAACTGACAAAGAATTAAATTGCTCTACCTTTTATAATGTTATTGGTAAAACTTATGGGAAATTACACAGACTATGGAGGCTCGGGGCATTCCTTACTGACAAGAGAAGAACTACTGCAAGAAATTCTTCCTTCTCCTTGCCATCATACATTCTGCTTACCCTCTAGCAGGACTATCATCTCCACTTCTACACAAGATGGAACACACCATTATTGGACACACAGTATTGCTAGATTTGCTTCTGGTCATAGCGCTAGATTCAGTTTCTGTAATATTTTGAGAAATGATTCATCTTTTCACTTTATCTGCTGATTACTAACCACCGGGTTATGTAAAACCTGGCTCTAGATGATTGTCATTGTTTATCATCATTTCTTTGTAATGTTAATTGGTAATGGTAAGTCAAATCCTTTTTATCTGTACTGTTTTAATTTTCTGTTTTTGTTGG
Organism: Protopterus annectens; assembly: GCF_019279795.1. Classification (NCBI taxonomy): domain Eukaryota; kingdom Metazoa; phylum Chordata; order Ceratodontiformes; family Protopteridae; genus Protopterus; species Protopterus annectens. The sequence continues at coordinate 64,530,769 of NC_056751.1, forward strand.
AGCCTTGTTTCCCAGGACACCCCTGACAAAGAAACTTCCTAGGGGAACTTTCCCAGTTAACAAAAGTAAATATACAAATATCTAAATAATCACTGACTTCTTATAACATACATAAAATCTGAAGTATCTAAAAAAATGAAATCTTTTGATTTCAAATCTATACTGTGGACCATTATCAGATAAGTTTTTTTTTTGGTTGATCATGTCTAGGAAGCATAACTTTCAGCTTCAGAATGATTGCAGAAGAAAAGGTAATACTTAACTTCTCAAGTGCAATAAAATAAGTAAAAATAAAAACTGCTGCAGTATTCAGTATTATTTCATATGAATACATCGAGAGCAAGAACTTGTTATCACCTGTCTGATCTGGCAATGAAATCATTGCATCTCTTAGGTGTTAGCATCTTTTCACAGTGCATGGAAGAACATCTGCCAACTACTCTTTCAATGCACTTACTCCTGCCTGGCCAGTACAAAATACCGTTTGTTCTTTTTTTGCACTTTTTCATACCAGAATGATTGCCTGGAATATTCTAAATCATTCTAAGTCTAGAACATTTTTTCTCCTTTAACAAAATATCACCTGATTGTAAAGCATCTTCTTTGCGATTTCTGTATTTGGCAAGTAAATGTGGATATTGCTAGTTCCACAGTCGAATGACATGGGAGCTATTACTGACCAGGCACTGGAGGGTCTAGCAAGGGAGGGATTGGAATGGGCATCAAATGCTGGTTTACCCTTGCCAAAGGATGGGTTGGTCCCTGTTCCATTGCAGGAGTGACACCTATGGGTCAGAACACAGATATGCATTACTTGCTTGATGAGTGGGATGCATTGTTGCAAGTTTGGCAGCACGGTGACGTGCCCTGGCCCAGCAATCAAGGAGCCTCAATCCTCGCCACTAACACCAGTGAGGGGCATCTCATATAGGAGGTAAGGATAAAAAATACACACATTAAAGTGCAATTTCCCTTAAGAGCACACAGAGATCACAGTCTGTCTGGGGCTTGTTGCTCCATTGCTCTCCAGGTCCACAATAAGACTCCCCAGTGGCACAGCTATAGGGTCCAAATCTCAGCCTAGTGGGCAAGCTAAAACCTCCAGCACCCTCTCTGTCCAACCAGTGCTTCGTGTCCCTGCCCAAGTAGCTGACACACACACACATATACAACCACACAGACTCTCCTGGGGAAGGCTTGCACAAGTTCTCCAGCTGTACCCCTTTTTCCCAGACTATATGGTAGTACCAGCTGCCATCACCCACTAATATTTATCAGCTACTCAAAGGCCCTAAAATGGGTGTTCAGTTATTACTGTGTAATATTATTATCCAATTGGTAGTATAGCCCAGGGCTAAAGCTATTAGTGTGGTTTTGTACAATTTTACCAAAGGCATGTAAGTACTCTAAAGAGCTTAAATTATCTCTACAAAAACAGCCACAGTTGAAATGGTTTAAAATATTTAATAACAAATAGTCAAAACACAAGACAATACTTTTTACTACACAGTGCTAGTCAAGAGTTCAGAGATCACAGAGAAATGCTTAAAATAATTCAGTAGTACAGTTCTGACATCACAGAAAAACACAGTGTAATCTTTCTAGTTTCTAGCTATTTCTAAGAGAAAACACAAGTCTAAGATAAACTTACATATAGAGCAAGGCAGTGCTGAGTTGGATGGTCAAGACAAAAATGTTTAATGCTCTCTGATTCTCTGTTTTTAAAATCACATTCCAGGTTCACATTACAACATTCTTCACACTTCCCTGGGTTCCCAGGCTAACAGGCTACATTCTTTAGTAATCACACACCAGGTCAGGAAGCAAAGCCATAAAGGACATTTATGCATGCTAATTCTGGCCATTAACTTCTGGCCTTAAGACAATAGCAATAATTCCTTCACCTAGACAGGCCGGAGCTGACTTTAGATCAAAGGGTCATAACATGCTTTGCTTGGTCAGCAGAGTGCACTGTTGTTACATTTTTGTAACAGCATTTTTTCCATTTAAGACAACAAGCCTGTGGCTTACATTAATATTTACAGATAATAGAATTATCTATAAAATTCTATCTGGCTAGGCTGGCAGCCTTCACCTATCTTCACTAGCTTTCCCCTATTGTTACAACGTACAAGAAGTAACTTTCCAAGAAAACAGATTCACATCATCATGTTTAACTCTATGAGGGCAGTCAGAGTTAGAACTATATTAAAATTAGTAATCCAAGGTTATTGTTCTGCTGGCAGGTTTGGATTGTGCAGAACTTTATGTATATTTTTCCATTTCTGTCTGTAGTGATCCTTTAATGATCAGAGTAAAGCTGTTGGTTTGCCTTTTGTGAGACTCTTGACCCTAGATGATTTTAGGATGCAACTCATAAAATGCTGCTGTTACATGACTCCACAGTTTTGGTACAGTGTTATACTTATGTATTGTTTTTGTTTCATTTTTCTTAAACTGTAAATGACTTGCTATACATCTGATTCTGACTGGAAGGCATATCGCAGTAGACAGTAAAATGTGACTTAATGATAGGATAACTATTTTGATAGCTGTTTTAGTATATTTAACTGATGGTATAATGTAGACCTCAGGCATCTAGTAGACTGTTTCCAGGTTTTTCTGCAGATACATCCCCCTGTGACTGCGGTTTTGCCTGTCAATAAACAGCAAGTAAATTAATAAACATGAATTTCTCAACCTTAAAAATGTAACCTAGACATTAAAAAATAAAGGAAGTTCCTGGCTGATGTTCCTTCTTTGTGTAGTCTCCATGTTCTCCCTGTGTCTATGTGGATTTTTGCTCATTTCCTGTCATATCCTAAAGACGTGCCATAGGTTAATTTGGTGTCCTCTAGATTACATGCAGGTGGGTGTACAGTGCACACATGAATATTGTGTGCATTCTGCAATGGAATGGCATCACCTCTAGATTTAGTTCTCTGTGTTATACACATAAATGCTGTCAGAAGATCCATCTGCCCCATGACTTTAACTAGGATAAAGCTGGAATTGGAGACTGATTTAATTAATCTATGCATTTCTCTGGTGTCATATTAAGATGATGTACCAATGCTGAAATGTCTTTGCATCTCATCCATTGAGATATAGTATGGATAACAATACAAACATTCAATATCATAGACTGTTGTCCGTTCATAGATTTTGCATAGAAAGTTTTTATTCCTAAAGCCAAATGGCTTATTGCCGGGTATGTTTACTTCCTGCTTGCTATACAGCTACGTCAGAATGAGCAGAAAAGCACAATGCTACAAGAAGTACAAACAGAGCATAATGTCTTTATTAAAGAACTATATTTATTGCTAGTATAAACATGTTTTAACAAGACAAGAATGATAGGACAGATCATAATGTACTGACTGCCGTTCTATTCCCAACAAGAAAAATACTTTCCTTATCATAAAATGCTTGTTACAGACTGCATATCATAGACCATGGCTTAAGTCAGACAATAGCAAAGTGTGTCTGGCCATAGCTTATCAGCATCTGTACAAGACTTTTAAGACTAGATTACTTAGTTGCTAAGCAATGAGGCACTGTTATAAAGAAAATATACCATTCTCAGAATTGTGACAATATAGTTCAACTAGTTAAGGATAGCTGCATGGCTTCAGCCCAACATTTGTCTTAACATCCCAGGGGCATTATGTTGCAACCCCAGCAATTTCTGAACAAGTTCATCTGCATCCATCTTTAGACCTTGTCACAATACTTAAACACTGTACATGTGCATACCACTATACTAGGATCTTAAGAACCATTTGTTTTAATAAACTGCTACTTATTTTTTGCTCACCCCAGTTAACAAGCAAGTTTCTGACACCAGATTAAAAACTAATTAAATATAGATCCATGCTCAGTGCCAGTGTCTTCCATAGCTTGTCTGTTACTCTAGCAGAAGGAGCACTACCACTTGAAGATCCAGGAAGTGTGTGACTAACAGGAAACAGTAGTATGGTGGCACTAAAATTCACAATGGGGATATATGAGACAGCTTAACGGACTATATAATGACACAGAAAGGGAGAACACCACCTGCATGCATTCGGACAGCCTCTTTATTATGTATTCCAGACTATGCAATTATATAGAATATCAGGACCATGTAATATATTTTCTGAACTAGTACACAGGTTACAGGTGCCAGTTTATTAAAGCTATTCCCACTTTACTTGACAAGGTAGCATTCTATGATAATGCAGTCTTTTAGTAGTAGTATATGAAATCACTAATATGAATATGCTGCAGCATTTCTTCAGAGTGCATAAACAACTTTCCCTGAGATTCATAAAGAATCCCACTGCAGGCACTAAGAGCTTTTGCCAAAATAGGCTAATCACAGACAATGTGATTCAGAGACACATTAGCTGCAATGAAAAAAGGCCTCATTATTAGCTAATGTGCATGTCTCAGAATCATGTGATGTTACTTCTAGTGCTAATCAGCACTTTCCTTAAGCAATCCCCTCTGGCAGTCCTTAAGTCATGTTAGCCCAGGCACGTCCCTCATTCATTCACACACACACACATACACACACACACACACACACACACACACACACACACACACACACACACACACACACACACACAAAAACACACACTCACACACATTCATAGGTTCATAGGTTCATACTAGGCTATCTGCCCTAGGGCATTTATAAGCCTAGCCAGAGTGTGTTTGGCTTTCGCCACCCATTTTAAATTAATTTTGCTATGCCCTTTTTCGAGGTTAGTATACTGTGCCTCTGTCTAACAGTGACACAGAAGTGATACCCGGGGTAAACCTACGATCTCCCATCCACTCATCAAGATTCCTCTTGAAGAGAGTCAATGAGGGACTCTGCCTAACCTGGACTGGGATTTTATTCCAGAGTGAAGGGAGCCTCTGGGTTATGAATCTGTCCCTCCAGCATGTCCTATTTATTTCAGTGCTGAGGTTCAAGTCTCTTGAGCGCGTAGCTTGTTGGGATTTGGATTTTCTGAGGTGCAGCATATCCATTAATTCTGGGTTGGACATGGCTTTATACATCAGGCACAGATCGCCTCTGAGCAGGCGGTATGCCACTGAGTAGAGCTGGAGTTTCTTTAACCGGGCAGCATATGCCATCTGTTTGAGCCCTTTGATCCTCTTGGTGAGGTACTTTTGGGGTCTTTCCAGTTGCTGCAGGTGTCTGGTAAGGTACATCCCAAAAGGGGCATTGTACTCAATTATGGGCCTGATGAGGGATGAGTAAAGAGGCACGATGACCTCCGCTGATCTAGATGTGAATCCCTTCATGATTAGGTGGGCTATATAAAATGTTTTTCTAACCACTTTGGCCACGTGGTTGTCAAATGAGAGATTGTATCAACTTGGGTCCCCAGGTCCCTAATTACTTCTTCTGTACTTAATGGATTACCACCTATGTGGTAATTAGTGGGCACTTTGTTTTTGCCAAAGGGGATGACTATACACTTTTTGGCATTTAGCTTGAGGCCATGGCTCTGGCACCAGTTGTCTGTTTCTATGAGGCCCTATTGGAGGATGCTTGTGTCGATTATGGCGCCCAGTTTGCAGTCATCTGCGAACTTGGTCAGCCACAGTCCTTCCATGTTGGCCTGTACCTCCGAGAAATATATACCGAACAAGAGAGGTCTCAGGACTGAGCCTTGTGGGATGCCACTTGTAACTGGTTTGGAGTCTGACATGGCTCCAGCAATTCTAACCATGTGGGTTCTGTCCTTGAGCCAGTTTGCAACCCATCTAGTGACATAGGGGTTTATATTTAAGCTGGTGAGCTTATCTATAATGCCCGAGTGGGGTATTGTATCGAAGGCTTTTGCGAGGTCCAGGTAGGCTGTGTGGACCACCTTCCCCTCGTCAATGGCCTTGGTGACTGTTTCAAAGAAATCAACCAGGTTTAATAGGCAGGATCTGCCCTTAACAAAGCTGAACTGGGTAGGATCCAGTGATTGTAGGTCCCCAATATCTTTATTTATGAGGTCCATGATGATCCTTTCCATAGCTTTGCAGACCAAGCTAGTCAGGCTTATGGGGTGATAGTTTCCAGGATCTGTTGAGGCACCACCTTTGTGGAGAGGAACCACTGTTGCTGTACGCCACTCTTTAGGTACATATCCTGTAGTAAGGCTGAGATTGAACAGTAGTTTTATGTTTGGGTTTAGCTCTTCTTGGAGTTCATGTAGGATGCAGCCAGGGACACCGTCTGGTCCCATTGATGCTGTGTTTTTTGCTTTGGAGAGGGCGGCTCTTACCTGAGCATCTGAGATGTCAGGGGGGCAGCACTCTGCTGGGATAGATATTTGCCATTTTGGTGGGGGAGAAGTTTGCGCTGAACCTGTCAGCTAGGATGTTGGCAATGTCTGTGGGTTTGGTGTATTTTGTCATTTTGGACTAATTCTGAGCATATCTGGGAATTCCCACCCAGGTTCCTAACATAAATAAAGAAAGCCTTGTGATTATCCTTAGTGTCCTGTGCATTGTTTCTATCGAAGCTGGCCTTAGACGATTTTATGAGTGCCCGTAGTTTTTTTGCTAATACTGATCAGAGATGCCTTCCCTTTTTGGGATTTTGCTCTATCATGTAGTAGCTTCCTCCTTCTGTTGTATAGTTTGTTTATGGCTGGGGTCCACCAGACAGGACGTCTGCCTTTGGTGGATTGGGTCTTGGTTTTATTTGGGATTGCATGATCCATGGATTCCTGAAGGTGTTCATAGAATGCGTTTATAAAGGATTCTGTGGTCTGGGCCATATTTTCCACAGGCCCGGGGGCTTTGAAGGATTCCACCTCGGTTTTGAGGAGTGTGAAATTTGCTTTAGAGAAGTTTTTCACTGTGGTATTCTGGGCAGGGAGTGGGGTCGGGATGTGAATATCCAGTGAAATCAGTTTATGGTCTGATCTTACCAGTGAGGGATACACTTCTGGTCTGGATCATAGAGTCCCCATGTTGGTGATGATCAGGTCCAGTATGTTTTCCCCTCTTGTGGGAGTGGTAACAAGTTGTTCCATAGCATTTGAGTTTATAAATTCTAGGAACCTTTGGTCTAGGGTGTTGGAGCTAGAGTAATGCTCCCAGTCTATGTTTGGGTAGTTGAAGTCACCCAATATAATGGTGTTTGGAGAGACCTTCATATTTTCCAGTGTTCTCAGGAAGGCTGAGTGGAGTTCTGGGCTTGGGAGGGTGGTCTGTAGCAGGCTATAAACTGGAAGGCAGTTTTACCCACTGTTAGTTGCACATGGATAGTTTCTGATGCTTCGTGCTGTGCCACCAACCTGGAGGTGTGGGTATCTTTGACGAATATTGATACTCCTCCTCCTTTTGTGGTTCAGTCCAAGTTTTGGGGCCGAAAAGCATGGTATGAGGTATAACCTGGTAGTGCTGGCGTGCTCTCGGGAGCCTTGAACCAGGTTTCTGTTACTGCACAGATATCGATGTTCTCCATGCTAAGGAGAGTTTCGAGTGCATGCATTTTGAGATTTAGACTTCTGGCATTGAGTAGCATTACTCTTAGGTTCATAGGTTCATAGGTAGGTACTAGGCTATCAGCCCTAGGGCCCATACAAGCCTAGCCAAAAAATGTACCCTGGCTTTCACCACCCAAGAAAATTATTTTCCTGTGCCCCTGTCGAGCAGAGCCACAGAAGTGATCCCCGGGGTGAATTTCCCATTTCCCATCCAATCATCAAGATTTTTCTTGAAGAGGGCTAATGAGGAGCTCTGTTTGACATAGATAGGTAGTCTGTTCCAGAGTATGGGAAGTCTCTGGGACAGGAATCACAGGAATCTATCCCTCCAGCATGTTCTGTTTATTGTGGTGACAAGGTTTAGATCCCTAGAGCATGTAGCTCGGAGGGATTGGGATTTCTTTAAGTGGAGCATGTCCAACAGCTCTGGGTTTGACATAGCTTTGTATGTTAGGCAGAGATCACCCCTGAGTAGGCGATATGCGATGGAGTAAAGCTGTAGTTTTTTAAGATGGTCTGAATAGGGCATCTGTTTGAGGCCAGTAATTCTTTTTGTGAGGTATTTCTGTGGTCTTTCCAGTTGTTGTAGATGTCTTGTGAGGTACATACCAAAAGGGGCATTGTACTCTATAATGGGTCTAATGAGTGATGAGCAGAGGGGAGCAATGACCTTTTTTTTCTGGATGAGAATCCTTTTGTGATGAGATGAGCCACTTAGAAGGACTTCCTGACCACTGTGGCAATGTGATTATCAAAGGAGAGACTACTGTCCACCTGTGTCCCAAGGTCTCTTATCACATTTTCGGCATTAAGTAGACTACCAGCTATGTGGTAGTTCATGGGTACAGAGTTTTTACCAAAGGGATGACAATACACTTTTTGGCATTGAGCTTCAGGCCATGGCTTTGATACCAGGTATCTGTCTCAGTGAGGCCCTTTTGTAGTTTGTCCACATTGTTAGGAGTTTCGATTATGGCTCCTAGTTTGCAGTCATCTGCAAACTTTGTTAGCCAAAGACCTTCTGTGTTAGCCTGCACTTTAGAGAAGTAGATACCAAACAGGAGAGGACCCAGGACTGAACCCTGTGGTACTCTACTTGTCATTGATCTGATGTTGGATTTGGAATCTGCTACTTTCACAGTGTAGGTTCTGTCCATGAGCCAGTTAGCAACCCATCTTGTGACATAGGGATTTATACCTAGTTTAGTGAGCTTATCTATAATTCCAGAGTGGGGGATGGTGTTGAAAGCCTTGTCGAGATCTAGATAAGTTGTGTGAACCATTTTACCCTCATCTATGGCTTTGGTGACTGCTTCAAAGAAGTCAATCAGGTTTAGGAGACATGATCTGCCTTTTACAAATCCAAACTGGGTAGGGTCCAGAGTTTGGAGATTACCAATGTCTTTGTTAATGAGTTCCACGATGATACATTCCATGGCCTTGTAGACCAGGCTCATCAGGCTAATGGGGCGGTAGTTCCCGGGGTCCGTCATGGATCCCTCTTTGTGGAGTGGGATAACCGTCGCGGTGCGCCATTCAGTGGGTACAAAGCCTGAGGCGAGGCTATGATTAAACATAGTACTTAGGTAGGGTGCCAGTTCATTCTGTAGTTCATGTAGAATGCAGCCTGGAATATTGTCAGGTCGCATGGATGCTGTGTTCTTGGCTTTGGAGAGTGTGTTTTTTACCTGTGCAGCCATGATTATAGGAACTCTGCATTCTTCCGGTATAGGGATTGGCCCTCTAGGGGGTGAGAAGGGAGTAAAGTTAGCACTGAACCTATCTGCTAGGATGTTGTCAATATCAGTTGGTTCTGTATATTTAGTGCCATTGTGCTGTAACTCAGAGCAGATCTGAGTGTTCCCATTTATATTCTTGACATAGCTATAGAATGCTTTGTGGTTGTCTTTAGAGTCAGTAGCAATTTTGTTTTCATAACTAGCTTTGGAGGATTTTATGAGGGATCTCAGCTTCTTACTGAGGTTGACCAGGGAGTTCCTCCAATCATGGTATTGTACTCTTTTTTGCAACAGTTTCTTTCTTCTGTTGTAGAGTTTGTTTATGGCAGAGGACCACCAGATTGGCTTCCTTTTTTTGGAGGATAACATCTTGGTTCTATTAGGGATAGCAAGATCCATGCACTTGTGTAAGTGCTTATAAAGTGCATTTGTGTAGGATTCAGCAGTCATACCTCTATTGTCCGTCTGCATGGGTGTCGTGAAGTTTGCCACTTCTGTCTTAAGAAGTGTGAAGTTGGCTTTGGAGAAGTTTTTTACAATGGTTTCCCTAATTGGGGGTGGGGCTGGGATGTGTATGTCTAGGCTGATTAACTTGTGGTCGGATCTGACCAACGAGGAACTGACCTCTGGTGTGGAACACCGGTTTCTCATGTTGGTAATGACCAGGTCTAGGATATTGCTGCCCCTGGTGGGGGTGTGAATAAGTTAATCCAAGGCATTGGAATTTATGAATTCTAGAAAACGTTGAGCAAAAGAGTTGGTACATGAGTAGTTTCCCCAGTTAATGGTGGGGTAGTTGAAATTGCCCATTATTAGGGTGTTGGGTTGTACCCTAATACGTTCCGGTGTATGAAGAAATGAGGAGTGGAAATCCTGGGGCATGGTGGGGGGTCTGTAGCAAGCTACAATTTGGATTGTGGTCTTGCCCAGAGTTAGTTGCACTTGGATAATTTCGGATGCATTATGCTGTGCAACTAGCCTGGATGTTTGGATATCCTTAATGAATATGGACACGCCTCTGCCTTTAGTGCTTCATTCTGGTTTAGGTGGTCGAAAGGTGTGGTATGAATTGTAGCCTGGTAATGCAGAAGTGCTCTCTGGAGCTTTGAACCAGGTCTCTGTCACTGCACAGATGTCAATGTTCTGGAGTGCCTTGAGTGAGTGCATTTTGAGGTTTAGACTTCTAGCATTGAGTAGCATTACCCTCAGATTTTGCTTGCTTGTACCTGTTATGGTGGTGAGTTTGTCATTTGAACCTTGCCTAAAAAGGGCACTATAGGGGTGGCAAAAACCTTAGCCAGTATCCAGAATCCTAAGGGTGACAGGTGCAGGCCATCTCTGGCAAAGCATTGTGGTCTGTCGATCATGGCGTCCCAGGCAGACAAATACTGGATCCACTTAGAATGACACCAGAAGCTTAGCCAATTGTTGAAGTCAATCATTTTGTCCTTGTACTGTGGTATCATTCTGGGTGATGGCAGGATGCTACTCAGGGTTAGGGTCATACCTGCCTGAGATACAAGATCGGAGAGCTCCTCCATGTCTCTTTTCATGTATTCCAGGGAGGTACGTCTCATGTCATTAACACCAACATGGACAATGACAGTGTCATATTTGTACTTATTGTGGAGTGACCTGAGTGCATGTGTTATGTGGTGGATCCTGGCACCTGACAGGCAGCTGACAGTAACTTTCTCCTTGTTTAGTCTAGTGAGTGGAACATCAGTGTGCCTGACTATAGAGTCACCTATGACTAAAGTGTTGGGTACGTTGTTATGCCTTATGGGCTGTGGTTGAGTGGCACACTGAGTTTTTGGGCTATGTGTCATTTGGGTTGTGTTGGGAGGTGGAGTTTGCTTAGGTTTATGCTTTGGATGTCCCCGATTCTTGGGCAGGTTTTTATTGAGAGCCTCCGCGAATGTAGGTGCGTTTGTTTGTGATTCTATGTGTGTATTTTGGTGGTGTAGGTTTTGAGGGACTATGTGATGAGTGTGGTGTGGTGCAAGTGTTTATCTTCTCCTTTTGACTGTCCAGTCCAGTCTTGGGTGAAGAGAGCTTTGCTTCCAGTTTGGCTATATAAGTGCATCTCTCACAGGTTGTAGTGTTGGGTGGTAGGAGGAGAGGGTTGTCTGTGTACATCAGGCAATTGCTGCATTGCCCCAAGATGCCCAGATTCATCAGGTAGACAGGGGAAATCACTGGGAGCTGACCCTTAGACATGCCTGGATAAGTGCTTATTTATTAAGTACTAAAAACTGCTTTCCTCTAGACAAGTGAGGAAAGTTGAGTGCTGTAGTAATTTGCAGCTTATGTAGTGCTTACAGTGAGTTCTATCCCTTGTGATACCTATGGAGGTGGGTTTGTCTTTTGAGCCTTGCCTAAAAAAGGCACTATGGGGGTAGCAAGAGCCTTTGCCAATATCCAAAAGCCCAGGGGTGACAGATGCAAGCCATCCCTAGCGAAGCATTGTGGCTTGTCGAGCATATCATCCCAGGCTGACAGGCATTGGATCCCCTTTGAATGACACCAACACTTAAGCCAATTGTTGAAATTGATCATCTTGTCTTCATATTGTGGCATCATTCTTGGTGAGGATAAGATGATTCAAACATTCAAACATATGTGCACACACACACACACACACACACACACACACACACACACACACACACACACACACAAACATTCAAACAGATGTGCACACACATACACACACGTACACATTCAAACATGTGTGTGCGCACACACACACACACACACACACACACACACACACACACACACACACACACACACACACACACACACACACCACACCACTACCTGTATAGTAATCTCCCTGGCATTTACCTCTAACATGATCTCACCCATTGAATGTAATGAGTAATTGTGAACTTTTACTCAAGCTAACTTGCCAACTATCCCAAGCAATTCTCTGAATCACTCAACTGTATAAATAACTTACTGTGGGCATTTCATAGGGACAGCAGATGACCAGTTAGCATAGGCTGCTCTCCTTGTCCTGGAATGTCTCATTAGCATGTAGTTCAGCCCCAGGAAATGGCCCACTGTGGTGGGCCTGTTTCAGAATCAGAAAGAGCAGTTCTATAGCTTTACAGTCTTTGCTAATGTCTGGGTATCTTGCAGGTTCTTTCAACAATTTTCCATATTTCAAATATCTGTGAGAGTCCATGGTCTGCATTTCCAATACTAAACAGTGTAATATACTAGTAACTGCTACAGATAAACTTCCTTCAGACAATACAGAAAGATGCATAGGATTTCGATATGTACTCCTTGGATCATTCACTGCTGCTTTCTGGAGATACTTCTGTGGCCACCTTCATGAATGTTTATCTAGGCACTTCTTGACATATTACTTGGCAATGAATGGTATGAAAAAACAAAAATTTCAGTTATACATACTTCTTCATAACCACTCCTTGTTGCATTCACATTTTATCCCTGTTTTGCAAAAAAGATAGATATCTTGTTCTTGGATTAGTACAGTATGTTTAAAGTACTTTTGCTTCAGTCTCACTTTCACTGGAATCGTATTTTAAAGTTGAAGCAAGAAATAGTTACATGTTCTCTTCTTTAATCTATACATTTAGTACATATGGTGGAGATAGACATGCATACTTTGTATGAAATATTTCTAATCTCCAGTAAAGCTAGATGTACATCTACATAACAGCTAATGTTGATGTTCTAAGTTTTTCTTAACAAGAGTTTTCATTCTTTGGAGTTTCCCTTGAACTGACCATTTGATTGTGGATAGTGCAGACTAGAAATCATGTGTTAAAACTCCCACTGTTCTACAAATCTCTTGAATTTAATACATGCATGCTGATGTAGACCAGTATTTGAAATAACCATATTAGGAATTCCATGTCCCAGACCTCAGCATTAGTTTTAATAAGGACAGTAAATCTTGTAATGTTCATTTGCCTAATCCAGATATCTCTTTTGTTAAGAATCTTTGGGGGGGGGGGGGGTCTTTCATCTTGGTCACTGTATTTAAGGAAGTATATCCTAAAAGAGATATTATATTTAAGGACTGGTCAGCTCAGGGATGAGTATAGTGCATCCAAGACATCACTGGATCTGGATAAAAACATTTCAACAAATAATTTTTGAAAGACAGAAGGACTGACAACCATGACTAAGACAATAGTGGTTAAGTGAAAGCTCATCATCAACCAAGGTACTCAAGTCACTGATAAATCTGTCAGTTCTGAGGAGAGAACCACTGATAAGAGAAGCGGGTAGTGGTAGCTTTACCAAGGGTACCTATTCTGCACTTTTTTGTGTGTTTAGAGTGAATCTGTGGCTCATCTGTCAGGAGTTCCTCTGATCCAGACTGTCTATGATACTCTGTGTTTCAGAGTGGGATTTCATAACTGCCCCCAAACTGCAGCCATTCTCAAAAAGTCAGCCATAGTCCCTTGACATCTGATTTCACTTCTGAAAAATAAACGCAGAAGAGGAGAATTTCAAGGATGGAGTCTTGCGGAACACCACCAATGATATCTCTCATACTAGAAGGAGTGCCACTTTTCAAAAGATATATATTTTCTTGGATTTAAAAATGTATATAGTTGCTTATTTCATTAGATGTGCAGAATTTGTAAGGTTTCTCTTTACGCTATAGAATAATTTCTTGCTCCCATGCTCACTGTTCTTTGATCATCTTCATTCCCTCATCATGAAGCATAATTATATACTCTAGCAACTGTTTTGAAAAAAAAACAACAGATTCTATTTGTGTCTGAAGTCTATATAATTTCTGTGATGTGTGCTAAACCAGAGCTTGTGCTGTTCATTTCTTACTTTTTGTCTGAGACTTTTATTTGGACTTGGAAATCTTTTTAACATATATGGAGTATACTGAACCAGATTTGTGCCAATCTTTTTCTTTTTAGTTTGAAACTATTAAACTGTAATTCTAATTTTTAGAGAAAATTATAACATGGATTTTGAGATCACAGACTTGTTGAAATGTTAATTTCATTCTGAGTCTTCAGTTTGTTACAATAAGGAATTTTATATTAACAGCAACAGGTGTAATTGGAATATTTTTTGCCAACATTGTAGCCATATGAAAGTATTTTTCTTTTTCCCATGCAACTGCAATACTGTCCTGTATATGTAATTCGATCTATTTGAAATCAAAAAGTTTTCATTTGTTAATTTATAAAAGCTTGTGGCTTATATTTTACTAATGAACGGTGTCTACTTTTTTGAAAGAAGACTGGGCATGAGCTAAAATAATTTAACATGTTGGCTCATGTTTTACTGGAAGAGTTCAGCTGAGCTCTTGGTATCAGATTAGCAATTTGATTGGTGACAGCATTTATCAGAATACAAGAAATGGTTACTGCCACCAGAAAGGTGTCAACAGCCCCTTCTGTGAAACACTGAGAGAATGTGTACATGAAAAAGTAACCTGGTTAAATCTCAGCTAATATTATTAAGATAATGTTAAAAAAACATCAAACAGACAATGAAGTGGATTCTGTAGCTGTTCTGTAGCTGGCAGTATAAATCTCATTTGTGCATCAGTCGTAACATAAGGCAATAGTGTGCATTTCCCATAACAGTGAAGGCCAGTCACCCTTGCATATATAATAGATGTCAGTGGTGCATGTTTAGGCTCTGTAACCCCATATACCTCATATTAATTTGTGGCAGAGACTGGATTCAAAACCTACCCATCAATTACATTAGTTGGCAACAGCAGAATGACATTTAAGGCCTGTATCACTGTTTGTTGCATATTTAGTGGCAATGGTAGGATTCAGACTCCATCCATTTATCACATCACCTAATTTCACAGTGTGAGTTCTATTTGTGAGCCAGATTCCTATCCAACAGACAATATACAAGGTTACTTTTGAATTTGGAGAGCTTATATATGATACCTGCATATACAGGAATGTGAAAGACATTGGTTAGGTCAAAATAAGGAATATAAATGTCCAGACTCTTGTTTAAGGCTTCAGACTCTGTTAGAGAACCAGTGGTAGCTCAGAGTTCATAACTGGTCTTACACTTCCAGATTGTATGTTTAAGGGTTTTGCTTGCCAGTTTTAGATCCCTTCTATATTTTGGAAGTAGCAATTTCTTCTAAAAGCTAGAAGCTTCTTCTTTTACAATAAAAGTTATCGGTATTGAAATTCTATCACACAGGTTTGCTTTGGAATTAACCATAATTCTTATGGAGAATGGGAATGGTCTTTTCAACACACCTGCCCTTAAGAAAGCAAAATTCAAGGCAGTTTCCATACCACTTTGGGTCTCCCCTGAAAAGGGGCTACTAGCCTAGTGGGACTAACCTGCTCAAAAAGGATAAATGAAAATAGAAAGTAAATAAATATGAGTCAGGGTATTTAGAGAATTGTGCTATTTATCTTTATTGATTATTTTTACATAAATAGTTTTCGAGAAATCACAAAGTACTGTAGATTTTTTTAATCAAGGTTAGTCTTAAGAGTAAACATTTTTTCTACATGTGCAGATTTTGCCAATAAAATTGTGACATTACCAGTGGTACAAAAACAGCACTAGTTGGTAAAGACTAAATTAAGAACATTATCACCCACCATTAGGAGTAGAACAATTTGACTCAGGGAGCTAATAACAAACTTGAGAAACATCTTATTGTATTTTTTTATAGCTGAGTAGGTTTGCCAGTTAACTGATAGGTAGTTAAGGTCTCCAATAATGAACATACAGTATATGATTTAATGCAGAGCTTGTTGAACCAACGTAGATAGTGTGGGTGCTCCAAGGGGGGCATAGAAGAGGACCTATATTTGGCAATGCTGTTATAGCTGACTTCATTCGGTGTTACAATGACCTAATTAAGTTCCTGGCTGGAATCATGCAAGATATGACATGACAAAATGTTGTTTCTAATAATGTGCACATGAGCCTGCAATTCCATATGGATTTGAATACATAGCACGCAATGTACAAAAGTAAAGAGGGAGTGATATTGCTATCATAGGACCAAGTTTCAGAAAAGTAAAAACTGTGGATGTTTCTAAGGGTAAGGAAGGCCCAAGACTCAATAATGTTATTGTTTAAGCTCCTAAAACTGGGTAATTACACCGGCATAACCTGAACTGGAATATGTTAAGTTGATATATCCTTGAATTGAACTGTCAATAAAATATTAGTTTGAAAAGTGATAAGCAAAGCTGAAGAAGCTGTTGGCCACCTGATTCCAGGCAGACACACACACATTAAATCTGCCTAAAATGGGATTAAGTAATGGCCAGAGAGATTGAAACAAAGTTAAGAAAAGCTCCTAATTGGAAAACCCCAGGCCCACATGAAGTACCTAACTTCTGGCTAAAAGTATTAACATCTTTACATGAAGATTTAGCCATGAGTTGGAACCATTTATATGCACACCCTGAGCAGACACCAACATGGTTAATAACTTGCCTTCCGACAACATATAAATTATACACTGGAATTGATGCCAACAGAGTCTATAGTCATTTAGAAGAAAACTCAATCATGGCAATTGAACAAAAGTATAATAAAAGTAAGTCACATGGAACAAAGGATCATTTGCTGTTAAATAAAGTCATAATGGAGAACTGTAAAAAGGGGAAGAATTAAGTATGGTAGGGAAAGACTACAAAAAACATTTGACAGTATCCCACATTCATGGATAAAAGAGTACTTAAAAATGTATACAATATACCCTACACTGATTGATTACATTACAGTGACCATGAAACATTAGCAAACCACTTTTCAGTTAAACCATGATAAAGGATAAATTATTATTCCAGGGATAAAAATTCAAAGGGGAATATTTCAGGGTGACTCTCTGTCACCTCTGCTATTTTATCTTACCCTTAATCCTTTAAGTTGTCGACTTCACAGATTAGGTCATCACAATAATTTGGCTTCCAAAAAAAATCAAAGTGTAAAGACTTTTCATCTTCTCTTTTGTAGACAATTTAAAACTGTATAGTTCACCAGATGAAGAACTGAAAGAACAACTGTAAATGGTCAAAACTTTTTCAGATGATATAAGAATGTCATTTGGTCTTGATAAATGTGTAAAATGTGTAGTGAAGAAAGCTGCAGCACCAAGAAAATATCAGTTTGGGACAGGAATGCGATATAAAAGAGCTTGTACAAGAGGGAGTGTATACATATTTGGGAAATGATGAAGGATCAATATCAAAACATGAACAAATGCAAATAAAACTTATTAAGGAATGTTTTAGAATACTTAAATTAATACTTAAAACAACACTGACATCTAGGAACAAAGTCCAAGCTATAAACCAATTTGCTCTTCCTGTCCTAACTTAAAGTTTTGGAGTGATTGACTGGCCCCAAAAGTTGTTGGATAGGTTGGACAGGAAAACAAGAAGGATGCTTCATGCTCACCAAATGATTTATAAAAATCAGTGCATACCAAGATTATATATCCCACATTGTGAAGGAGGTATGGGCCTCCTCGAAACTGATTACATATATAGATCTGTAATCGTGGGAATGCATACATATTTGCTGACCTCACAAGATCTAAACATAGTGAAAGTTTTGAAATGTGAAGCGAATAAGTCTAAGATGATTTCCCTGTTTAGTTTAACAGAAGCATATTGGTGTCAAGCAGGAATGGAAATCAAACCAGCATCTCCACAGCATGGTTCTAGCATTGCGTAGGTACCAGAAACTTGCTTGTACTTTATAAAATGTTCATTTCCTTGCTTTGGAATCAAAGGAAGGTGATGCCCACCCCTTTTTATAAGCTTAACTCATTACATATCTTGGAGAGTAATTTGTCTCTACCTTCATGACTTACCACAGACACAGAGAAATCTTTAGTTTACTCTGTCAGGTACTACTGACAATTTTATATGGGTAATTAGTTCTGCTGATGTCAGGAGCTCAGCAGGTGCAATAAAAAAACAAGAGAGATGCTAATCAGTTTTCTACTGTTTTTATTGCAAACAGAAAGAAAACTAACACTGAGTCACAGCTGCTTCCAAAATAGTCATGTCTTACAAAGCAATTAGATCAATAGTTCAAAGGCAGTTATCACCTCTTCTGACACACTTATATAAGCTGCATCACAGTCTTGAAATGCTAAGCTTTAAACTTTAAATATTTATTCAAAAAAACAGCAAAGGTATGGCTCCAGGTTCAGAAGTAGCAGCAATAGTATGGTAATCCAAAATAGCAGCAAAAATATAAAAATCCAGGTACGAAGGCACAGAGTCAATTCAGTTCAATTAAGCTCAGCTTTATTCACACAAGCGCTTTCACATATAGCTTCATCAGGTGTTTGAGATAAACTGAAAAACTACACCTTTATATATACACCTATACAATCATGTGATCATTTCATAATACAAATTTAAAGACACATCTCTCATAAAAACAATAAAAATAATGATGACATATAAAAACATAATAATAAAAAACAAACATATAAAACACATAAAAAACCTTGAACTTCATTAATATGACAAAAACATTATTATATATTTATTATATATACTAGTTAAATATATCTACCAGTATGGGCTATTTGAGACTGTTAATGTCTTAGACACATCGAGTCTTGCTGATAATGTAGCTACAGCAACTAAGAAAGTGTTAGTTACAAGGCTGATGTTCATAAATTAGATGACGCTGCTATTCCAGCTTTAGAATCCCTGTGTGACTCAAACAATGTTTTAATAGAAAATGCAGTGAATAATAAATATCCTTCATGTGGTTTAAACACGAAAGGTCTCACTTTTCCGCTCCCAATAAGAAAGAGATCTACAAGTCGAGTAAAGACAGGTTTACAAAATGTACAACAGAGAGGAAGGAGTGCGACAAGGCACAAACGAAAAATGGGAGAAGGACATGTAAACCCTTTAATGATAAAGAGGGCATTTCAAAATGTGAGACATTGATTTATAATTTGTCTACTTACAGTTTGAATATTTATGAAATGAATGTTTTAAGTAAAGGGTTGTCTTTTATACCAACTATAGATACGCAAATAACTGACATTGTGTTCGACATTAAAATGTTTACGCGCAATATTATGCTTAAATGTATGTTTAATGGTGTACAAACTGAGGGAATGAATGAATTTAAAAGACCGAGTCTGTTTGTTCCAAAACTTGATTCGTTGGTGAATGCATTTGAGCAGCTTTGCATATCTAGTGCATATGAAGTATATAATAAAGAACAGTTAAGTAAAAAAGGTAATAGAAGTTATAATTTAACAAAACAGGAACATGAAGCTCTAGTTTCAATGCAAAGGAATTCTAATTTAATTATTCGACCAGCAGATAAAGGTGGACAGATAGTCTTGATGGATAAAGTAGATTATGATATGGCAATGTTTGAAATGTTATCTGATAAGAGTTTTTATGAAATCATTAATTCATCACTTGTAGATTCTATGATTAAAAATGTTCAAAATACTGTTGAATGGTTGGAACTTACAACAGTTATTGACCATGACCTAGTTAAATATTTGTGTGTTTCCAACCCTACTATACCCATAATAAATGGGCTTCCGAAAATTCATAACAATAAAGTCAAACCACCTATGAGACCTATAGTCGCAGGTAGTAATTGGTGTACAGAACCAATGTCTATATATATTGAGAAACGTATTAGACCTTTAATAGATAAGTCAAATGTGATTTTGAGGGACACTGAACAATTTTTATCTGAGTTATATGATTTTTCTAAAAATGTTTCAAGTTCATGTGAATATATGTTTGTAACTTTAGATGTTGTTTCTTTGATCACCAAGATACCGAATGACATAGGTATCGACTTTGTTATGCAATTTTTGAAAGGGTCCAGTACATATAGAGAAGATGAGTTATATGTGATACAAACACTGTTGAGCTTAATTGTGCAGAATAACATCTTTGTCTTTAATGAGAGAATATATTGGCAAAAGAATGGTGTTGTCATGGGCAGTTCCTGCTCTAATAGTTACGCAAATATAGTTATGAGTGTTTGGGAAACAGAAAGTATAATCAATGGTCCTTTTTCTACACATATTATTTTTTACAAAAGGTTTGTGGACGACCTCTTTTTGTTATGGAGAGGTAATAAACAACAGCTGAATGATTTCGTGAGCTATATTAATAATTCTACTACTTTTTTGTCTTTCACTCTGAATTTTTCAATTACACATATCAATTTTTAGATGTAACTGTAAGTAGAGATATTAATGGTGGTTTAAAAAGCAGCATGTTCAGAAAGCCTTGTCATGCTAATCAATTATTAAACAGACAAAGTATGCACCCGAAGTCTGTACTTAGGAGTGTAGCTAGAAATCAGTTTTTTAGAGCTTCCAGGCTTAATGTGAATGAAGAAGACTATTTAAGATGTAAATCTAAAACAGTAAATGAATTATTAGAGAGGGGGTACAATGAAGAAATGGTACAAGATATTTCAGGTGAGGTTGAAGGTTTGAGGTCCACTGTTGTTAAACCTTATTTTTCTGACTCTTATGGTCGTAGAAAAAGAGATAATGACAACAGATTAAGAATGTCTCTACATTACACCAGAGACATTAATAAGTATTTAACTGTTATTGGCTCACATTGGAATGTTTTGATGACAGATGAGTATATTAAATCATTAGTGGGTATGAAACCACAATTTACGTTTAAGAACAAGAGGTCACTTAGAAATAGATTATGTGACAAACAAATGTTTACCAGTTCTATTGTCTCAGATTTTGGAACTAAACCATGTGGTAAATGTAATTACTGTGCCTACATTTCAACTGATACTACATTTAAGCATCCAGATAATGGCCAACTATTTTATATTAAAGTCACAGCAAATTGTAATACAATGCATGTGGTATATTTAGCTGTATGCAAATTATGTAATAAATATTATGTAGGAAAAACAGATCGTTGTTTAAAGGAGAGAATCAGGGAACATCTTTATAATATTAATATAAAGAATCTAACAAATGCATTAGCTAAACATATTGTTAATACAAACATACGGCATGAGTTTAAGTTTTTAATTTTGGGTATTACTTATGAGAATGTGAGACGTGGTAACATTAGACATAGAACTGAAGAGCTGGAAGCTTACTGGATAGCTAGGTTAAGGGCGAATTATGGTCATGGTCTTAATGACCATATTCCAATTAAACCAGTGCTACAAAATAGACCCCTAAGAAAGAAATAGTAAGTTGTTTTTTATCCGTATCATATATAAATATATAATAATGTTTTTGTCATATTAAAGAAGTTCAAGGTTTTTTATGTGTTTTATATGTTTGTTTTTTATTATTATGTTTTTATATGTCATCATTATTTTTATTGTTTTTATGAGAGATGTGACTTTAAATTTGTATTATGAAATGATCACATGATTGTATAGGTGTATAAATAAAGGTGTAGTTTTTCAATTTATCTCAAACACCTGATGAAGCTATATGTGAAAGCGCTTGTGTGAATAAAGCTGAGCTTAATTGAACTGAATTGGCTCTGTGCCTTCGTACCTGGATTTTTATATTCTTGCTGCTATTTTGGATTACCATACTATTGCTGCTACTTCTGAACCTGGAGCCATACCTTTGCTGTTTTTTTGCATATTTTGACTTACATTTTTTAGCAAAGGTAACTGTGGTTTGTTTGGTGTTATCATTTTGATTTTTAAATATTTATTGTTTATACTGCTTTATATATTAAGATGACTTAAGTGTAGTATCAAAGATGTCTCTGACATTTAGAGAAAAGTCGGAAAGTATTTTTTCTTGTAATTCTTGTAAAGTGTCAGCACATTTACCGTTTTCATGCCCCCCCCCTTTACAATAGGACAGGAATGTCCAAGTCAAGACTTCTCTGCAGGAAGTGAGAAAAATGAGGTACTATGTGCACCGATATTGTTTATAAGAAGGTATTTTATGCCTTCCTGTGACATCCTTCCATTGGAAGATGCATATCTGGGGCACAGATCCATGGGACAAGACATCTTCCACTGACTTTGAGTCAGTCTTTACACATGGTCCATTGCATGTGCATTTTCTAGTCTATAACAGAAATTTAACTATTGATGGCAACCATGATATACTGCTGAATTTACTTTAGCATACATGTGCTATGTGCCCTTTTATTAAAACATTAAGGAAGGAAAATCAGTACTTTAACCCCCTCTCTCTCTCTCTCTCTCTCCCTATATATATATATATATATATATATATATATATATATGTATATATACATGTATGTAGCACACATCTTACATGTATGTATAAAACATATGTATGTGTATATAATGGAGAAATAGATTATATGCCTGCGAATGTGTGTGTGTGTGCTCACGTGCACACACATATGCATGCCATGTGCCTATACAACTGGTGACAATTCACCTCCCAATTTGCAATTAAGAAACATTTTCATATAAAAAAAATCTCTTTAAGTTATCTGTATTGTACACCGCAGTCACCAAAACTGTATATTAATTTGGTATAAATGACACACTTTAATGTATGTATATTGCACAGTGCAGTTAATTCATTGTTTAAATTGTGAAACTTCTCTGTTACAAATATATGTAAATACCTTTACTTTAATACATTTTTGCACATTGTCATAATCTGTCACACATCTGCAAGACAAAATAGCACAAGGGTCACCTGATCAAGGGATCTAAACCTAGTCAGTGACTCAAACAAAACATGCTGCAGAGACAGATATGTGTCTCATAGATTACCTCTTCTTTGGAACAGGCTTCCTATTCATGTTAAACAGAGTCCTTTCCTGGCTGTCTTGAAACACAGTTTGGAATGGATAAATGAATTAGGAATCACAAATTCACACCAGTGGTAGCGCCTATTTCCCTTATGGTCAGGGGACTCTGTAAAATGCTAAAGGCATAGGCACAAACCTATGCCATCTTCTTGCTTCTACGGGCCAAATATTAGGTAAAATTGGATTATATTGGCTAGACTTGCCATATATTGTGTAAAATCAGGATATATTGGCTAGGTTTGTAAGGGCTCTTAAGACATTAGCTTAGTAATCTCCTCTGAACCTATAGCCTATAATAACTTAGCATATATAACCATGGAGATTTTCTTCATGGGTATCCAGTGAAATGGGGTTTAATTCCCAGTCAGCCTTTCCCGGTAAATAAATGTAAATAATTAAGTAAATGAACACTGGGAGGGATGGGACTGAAGCTCCAGGCTCACATGTATGAAACAGGCCCTGCCATTTCTATTTCCACTTTAGATTGAAATCCTGTGCTATTGAAACACTAAACAGGCCACTTATAATTTTCAGCTCCATATAAAGTATACACATAATCTAGCAATGAGTGCAGGTGAGGCAGAGTATAGCTAAACTACAAAGTAAAGAAAGTGAAACACTGACACAAGGAAACCAAACATTCCATTTTTTTATTAATCAGTTTAGGGTCCTTGATTGTAACATTCATGCATTACATATGTAATCATGGTAAGCAGTGCTGCGTATGGGACACTGACATGTGAAATACACGGGAAGACTAAAAGCACAACACAAAGAGCAGACAAGATGTGGCCGAAGTGTGTGAAAGGCAGGAGTCAAGGTGATGCAGCAGTTCCTGTGCAACACTTGGAAAACAACAGGTGAAAACAAACTGCCAAAGTACACTGCAGTGCTTCTTAAAAATATTAAGTGCATTAACAACATGCTATGCTTCCTAAGGTTGTGATAGAGAAAATAGATGATGAACAGAAATTCCTGAATTTGTGCTGTTCCTTTTCAACATTGTGAAAGGGAAAATGCAGACATATGTGTAACATATTGTGAATGGAGCATCTTTATTTGACAGTCATGTTGTGCTTGTCTCATTGGCATTGCCTGTATTGGTCACCAAACCATTGTACAGAAAATGCTTAATATAAGGCAGTGCTAATGTGTGTTTTCAAAGAAAGTTTGAGTTATCTGGGTTCCATAATATAAATAAATTTCATATGAAAAAATATGGACAGCTGTCTATTATTCATCAAATTATGGTCAACCTTATTTTCTTTAACTTGTGTGCTGAGTGAGGTAAAAAAAGTGCTTGCAGCACATGACAGGATGTGTCAGATAGAAAGAAACCATTCAATGGACCATAAAAACATATACATTTTACAGTCTGATAATTGTGGAGCATGCCAGGAATAGAGTAGCATATTAGTGGGTGGTTAATGCAATGCCCTCTTTAATAACAGTGAGTATGGCTAAAGTAGCTATGTACATAATTTCACAGGAGATGATTACAGGACTGCTTAGCAGATGGTAACCTGGGGAAAGCATGCAATAGACAAAACATACAGTGATGACAAACAAATGTAAAATAGTACTTCAGCAAGAGAATATCATAGATAATGTAATATACAATAGTTAACTGTGGGAAGTGGGCTGAAAATGGAATGGAGCAGGAAAAGACATTGCATAAAGGAAACGTTTGATACATTAAAGTAAACACATCACCACTGCAATTATGACTGGGGAAAAAAACATTACAGCAAAGATTAACATGCAGTGAAAAGCTATGAATTTCTTTGGAAGCTTACTGAAACCCACAGCCACCATAGCTAATAATAGACATACCTCTCAACTGTTCAAATTTTCTCAGATTGTCCAGGTTTTTGCCTCATATTTTTGGTCTATTCTTCATAATTTTTTTGGTTTTCTGGTAAATATCTGGGATGACCTGAGCATTAAAGTCACTAAATAATAACATACAGTGATCCCAGTGCACTGGCCCAGCAATCAAGGAGCCTCAGTCCAGGAATGGCTGTAGAAGGCAATATCATCTAGATAAGCAAGGGCAAACCCTCCTGATTTTGTTAGGATGTGATCTACCAGCCTCTGAAAGTCGCTGGGGCATTTTTAATCGGAAAGGGCATCTTTGTGAACTCATAAAAGCCAAAAGGAGTCACAAAGGCTGACTTCTCTCTAGCACTGGGAATCAAGGGCACCTGCCTGTAATCCTTGGTAAGATCAATGGTTGTAAGATACTTAGCCCCACCCAGCTGCACTAGAGACTCATCTGTCCTAGGCATGGGGTAAGCATCTGACTCTGTGTGACTATTTCGTTTCCTGTAGTCCACACAGAACCTGATACTGCCATCCTTCTTTGGCACCAGCACCACTAGGGAGGCTCAGGGACTGTTGAACTCTTGAATTACCCCTAGTTCCAACATCTCATGCATCTCCTCCCTCAGAGTCTGTTTGACTCTCTCAGGCACCTTATAAGGGGCCTGCCTAATAGGTCTTTGGGGTCCTATATCCAGCTGGTGCTGCACTAGGTGGGTGCACCCTGTTTTCCCAGTGAACATGTCCCCAAACTCCTGTAACATTGCTTGGATTTCCCGAACCTGGGTAGGAGATAGCTGCTGGGACATTGCTACCCCTTCCACTGAGGTGTCAGTCAGAGCCTCATTGAGGAGATCAGTCACCAGATCTCCCTCAGACTCCTCCTGCAACCCACTGCAAATACTCAGCACAAGGGCCTACCTATCAAGGTAAGGTTTCATCATGTTAACATGGTATAATTTGTGCTCCTGCCTAGCAATTCTACCATGTAGTTAACATCACTTACCTTTGTTACCACCTTGTAGGGTCCCTCCCAAGCTGCTTGCAGCTTGTTGTGTCTGACAGGAATGAGAACCATTATCTGCTACCCCACAACATACTCTCTAGCTTGAGCATTCCTGTCATACCACACCTTTTTCTGCTGTTGGGCTTCTGTCAGGTTTTCCTGGGCCAAGCCCATGACTTCCCTGAGCCTTGTCTTGAGGTTTAGGACATCTGCCACAACAGACTCCTTGTGAGATTCACAATCACATTCCCACTCATCTCAAATTAAATCTAGAGGTCCCCTCACCCTATGCCCATACAGCAAGTCAAAGGGTGAAAGGATTGTGGATTCCTGGGGAACTTCTTTGTTAGCAAACAACAGATGGGGCAAATATTTGTCCCACTCCCTCTTAAACTGGTCTGCAAATGCACATAGCATGGACATGAGTGTAGAGTTTAACCTCTCAACAAGACCATTAGTCTGGGGATGGTAGAGAGTGGTCTTCAGGTGCTTCAACCCACAGGACTTCCACAGACAAGCCAGCAGGTCTGACATGAAATTAGCACCTCTGTCAGTCAGCATTTCTTTTGGGAAACCTACCCTGCTGAAAATCTCTAACAAAGCATTTGCCACCTTTTCTGCCTCAATGGAGGACAGAGCCACTGCCTCAGGTTATCTTGTAGCATAATCCACTACCACTAGGATATACTCTTTCACTGTAGAACTTGGGGTACTCAGAGGCCTCATAATATTCATAGCTACCCTCTGAAATGGCTCCTCAATCACAGGCAAAGGCATCAAATGAGCTCACACCTTGTCTCCTGCCTTGCCTACCTTTTGGCACTGCTCACAGGTCCTGTAGTACCCTGTTACATTTCTGAGTATTCACTGCATTGTTGATTTAGAGTACAAAAACACCTTCAGTGATCACTGTACACAATCTACAGAAATTCACACTACCCACACCACTACAAGCTAATTAATATTTGCCAACTAATTAATATGTGGTGTGGATATCCCACCACTGCCAAACAATTCATATGTGACACTTGTGCACTGGCCCAGTGATTAAGGCACCTCAATCCTCTTTTTTTAGTCTATTCCTCATAATATTTTTGGTTTTCTGGCAAATATTTGGGATGACCTGAGCATTAAAGTCACTAAATAATAACATATAGTGACCCCAGTGCACTGGCCCAGCAATCAAGGAGCCTCAGTCCTCACCACTAACACCAGTGAGGGGGCATTCATATAGGGAAAGGATAATAAATACACACACAGTAAGGTACAATTTCCCTTAAGAGCACACATAGATCACAGTCAGTCTTGGGTTGGTTACTCCCTTTCTCTCCAGGTCCCCAATAAAACCCATCACCAGCATAGTTATAGGGTCCGAATCTTAGCCTAGTGGGCAAGCTAGAACCTCCAGCATACTCTCTGTCCAACCAATGCTTTGTGCCCCTGCCCAAGTAGCTGACACACACACACACACACACACACACACACACACACACACACACACACACACACACACACACACACACACACACACACTTTGAGATAAGAGTTATATACAACCACACAGACACTCCTGGGTAAAGACTGGCACAGGTTCTCCAGCTGTGCCCCTTTTACCCAGACTATACAATAGTACTACTTGCCACTACCCACTAATATTTATCCGATACTAAAAGGCCCTTATGAAAGGGTTTCAATTATACTGTGCAATATTATTATCCAAATAGTAAATGCAACTGAACAGTCAAGGCTTATTGCAGTGGCTTTACCAGTATCATTATATACATGCAATGTACTCTAGAGCTTAAATTATCCCTACACAAAACAGCCACAGCTGAAAGGTTTAAAAATATTTAATAATAAATAATAAAAACACAAGACTATACTTTGTATTACACAGTGCTAGTCAAGAGTTCAGAGATCGCAGAGAAATACATAAATAATGCAGTAGAAAAGTTCTGACATCAATACAGAAACAACTAATCTAATCTTCCTAGTCCCTAGCTATATCTAAGAGAAAACACAGTTCTAAAATAAACTTACATATAGAACACAGGCAGAGTGCTGGTGAGTTAGATGTTCTCAAGACAAATGCTAAATGCCCTCATTCTTTCTGTCCTTAAATTGATAACACGGTACCAATGATTAATTTCAGATTACATCATTTCTTTCTTGTTCCCAGGCTAACAGAAACTCAGAGGTTAATAGCCCTTTTGATCTTGCAACTGGTCAGGAAGCCAGAGCAATAAAAGAAATTATACATGTAAATTCTAGCCATTAACTCTGGCCTCAAAACAATAGGCAGAATGCCTCTTTCTAGACATCTTGGCTCCGAGTTTTAGATCAAAGAATTTCACAATGCTTGACTTATCAGCTTTCTTACAGCAGAGTGCACTGTTTTTACATTTTTTATCAGTTCAACATCCAATACAGTCTTTTCACATTTAAGAGAAAAAGCCTGTGGCTTACATTAATATTTACAAATGACAGAATTATCTACACAATGTTATCTAACTAGGCTGGCAGCCTTCACCTATCTTCATACATACATTTCAGTTTAAGACTTCATAGCCTTCAAAAAATGTGTGTTAACACAAACCCTGTTATTCTAGCAACTTTCTAAGTTTATATGACAGTATAAAATATGTCCCTATTATGGGGCCTTTGTCTCCCATTTCATCAGGCTTTGTCCAGATTTCTTTCACTAAGAGGTTGAGATGTATAATAACAGACTGAAGAGCCATAACATAGAAACAGCAGGTGATAGTTGTGATGTGTTCTGAAAAAGGAATAAAGAGATAGGGGACAGGTTCATACAAAGTTGCTATGTATGCAGTCCAGGAAACCTTTGGGAGTCTAGTCTAAATTCCCAATAGCCCCAATGCACAGTCTGGTTAAGTGACTTGCTCAATGTCACATAGTAGGAAAATGAAGATGGAACAATTTAAAAATATGAAATCTTAGCACTGGAATCAGAACTTTAGTGCTCTATGCTTACCCCCAGACATCACAAGTTCAGTTAGTGAAACAGGAATGGGTAGCTGCATGCTTCAATCCACTGATGGTTGTAACCTTCAGGAATGCAGTTTCCTGCTAAAGTACACAGAGTAATTTCTAGGCCTTACAGAGCCTAGAACACAAGTAATACTTTTGTCATTATCAAGGAGTCAGTTTTGCTGAAGAGTGATTGTGCATTTACAAATCAGTTGATGAGCAGAATAACATTAAAAGAAAAGAATATAATGCTAAGTAAGGAAAATAAAGCTTGCAATATTTGGCTGTAGAATTACAGAACAGCATAGTAAGAAGAAAAAGAGCATAATTTTAGTTATAAAATAGATGCTACTGACAAAGAAATTCCTACAATATTCAGCACCCCTGGCAAAAAAAAAATCTTCACACGACATGGACTGGGGAACAGAATAATGTGTCATTATCGAGGAGTAAGGTTTGGGGAAGAGTGATTTTCCTGTACATTAACAAATCACTGTATGAGCAGAATAACAAGAAAAGATAGAAAATATAATGTCACAATACATCTGTGCCCCAGAACAAAATAGTTATTTAAAGTTCAGTAATAGAAACTTGGTGATATATTGTTATAGACTTGTTTTAGTAAGGGGATAAAACATGACTTTAATTATAAAACAAATGAAAATAAAACATTTTTACAACATTCAGGCAATTATATATAAATGTATATCTATATCTATCTATGTCTATCTATCTATATTAAGAAAAATACTGATGGTACTGGGGAACAGAATTACTTTCAAATACTTTCCTTTCCTTTCTAATAGAAGCTGTTACTTATATATGGAACTGCAATGATCGCTCCGTGTAGTGACAGTTTTCACACCTCATGGAAAAGTGTGGCAGGAAAGGACTGCCAATTCATCTTGGACTACAAATATATACTTTGAACAAAGGGCTGCAATTTAGCTACTTGTTTGGTTGCAGCTGTTTAACTCCTTAGTAGTAAAACAAGCTGTGAGACACACATGCATGAGGGACATTCAAGAAATAAAAGAAGCAGTCCTATTACAGAAGGTACATAAGATGACAGTGAATGACACTAATTCCATTATATGCCAATTGGATGGGAATAGACCACTACTTCCTTACACCTTGCATGGCTCATATAAAGCAGATATGAAATGGATTATGGGAAAGAGAAAGGCTTGAAGAAAAACAAGATCACGTGGATATGTTGAGCCTCACTGGCAGCCATTTTATGGAAAACATATTAAAATTCTATAAGAAGCACTCAGTGTGATTCTGTGGTGTTAAATAGCCCAGAAAAAAAAGATAGCATGAAAAAATGTTTTCTTTAATTCTAAGGTGGAGTTTTCCTTTAAGGAGAAGAATAACAACCATACAGAATATTATAATTACAAAGTAGCAGAAAGTATTCTGAGAACTAGGCCAACATAGGAATGGAGAAAGGAGAGTCTGCCAGTAGGGATGACTGCAAGTAGGGGCATACAGAATACACAAGAGGAATATGGCATTTATTGGTGAAATTAGCAAAGGAACCAAAGTACTGGGAGCAAATAATTAAGGAGGAAAAAGTTATACAGTAGAAAGATGTCAAGCAGAAGTTTGGACTGCAGTTTGTAGACTGCCTTCCCTACCAGCACTGGTAACAGAATATAGTCAAAGAGAAAGGGAAAGGGGAGAGTATCAAATGAAAAACAATAGGGGAATATTTGTGTACAACAAAATCTAGAACATTTAAGATCTTTGCATAGAAGTGGTTGTAAGTGTATTTTTATACCCCAAGTAGACTTCAGATAAATTTTCTACAGGTAGATAGCAAATGTTGGAAGTGTGATGGGAAAGAGAGGGATACTTGGGAATATGTTTTTGAGAATGCAATGAGTTGGCTGATTTTACAAAGCCCCCACAGTCTACTTTGTCAGTAATGCTAGGGGATCAAATTATTTAAACTGTGGAAATTATTCCTTTGAGCTGCCGTTGGCTGTCAAAAAACAATTGCTAGAAATTTAAAATCACAATCCAAACCACTTGTTGAATTACTGAACGCTTTCAATGTGATAAAAGACCTGAAGGTAAGATCTTTTTAAAAGGGAAAGAGACACCTACCATGCTTTTTGGCCCCAAAACTTGGACCAAACCACAAAAGGAGGGGGAGTATCGATATTCATCAAAGATACCCACACCTCCAGGTTGGTGGCAAAGCACAAAGCATCAGAGACTATCCATGTGCAACTAACAGTGGGTAAAACTACCTTCCAGTTTATAGCCTGCTACAAACCACCCTCCCAAACCCAGGAACCCCACTCAACCTTCCTGAGAACACTGGAAAATATGAAGGTCTCTCCAAACACCATTATATTGGGTGACTTCAACTACCCAAACATAGACTGGGAGCATTACTCTAGCTCCAACACCCTAGCCCAAAGGTTCCTAGAATTCATAAACTCAAATGCTATGGAACAACTTGTTACCACTCCCACAAGAGGGGAAAACATACTGGACCTGATCATCACCAACATGGGGACTTTATGCTCCAGACCAGAAGTGTATCCCTCACTGGTAAGATCAGACCATAAACTGATCTCACTGGATATTCACATCCCGACCCCACCCCCTGCCCAGAAAATCACAGTGAAAAACTTCTCTAAAGCAAATTTCACACTCCTCAAAACCGAGGTGGAATCCTTCAAAGCCCCCGGGCCTGTGGAAAGAACGGCCCAGACCGCAGAATCCTTTATAAATGCATTCTATGAACACCTTCAAGAATGCATGGATCATGCAATCCCAAATAAAACCAAGACCCAATCCTCCAAAGGCAGACGTCCTGTCTGGTGGATCCCAGCCATAAACAAACTATACAATAGAAGGAGGAAGCTACTACATGATAGAGCAAACTCCCAAAAAGGGAAGGCATCTCTGATCAGTAATAGCAAAAAACTAAGGGCACTTATAAAATCGTCTAAGGCCAGCTTCGAGAGAAAAATTGCACAGGACACTAAGGATAATCACAAGGCTTTCTTTAGTTATGTTAGGAACCTGGGTCGGAATTCCCAGATATGCTCAGAATTAGTCCAAAATGACAAAAAATACACCGAACCCACAGACATTGCCAACATCCTAGCTGACAGGTTCAGCGCAAACTCCCCACCAAAAGGGCAAATATCTATCCCAGCAGAGTGCTGGCTCCCTGACATCTCAGATGCTCAGGTAAGAGCCGCCCTCTCCAAAGCAAAAAACACAGCATCAATGGGACCAGACGGTGTCCCGGGCTGCGTCCTACATGAACT
Organism: Protopterus annectens; assembly: GCF_019279795.1. Taxonomy (NCBI): domain Eukaryota; kingdom Metazoa; phylum Chordata; order Ceratodontiformes; family Protopteridae; genus Protopterus; species Protopterus annectens. The sequence goes on from NC_056751.1 coordinate 64,562,887, forward strand.
CCAAGAAGAGCTAAACCCAAACATAAAACTACTGTTCAATCTCAGACTTACTACAGGATATGTACCCAAAGAGTGGTGTACA
>NC_056751.1:64996838-65039338 GCF_019279795.1 Protopterus annectens
CAAGGTAGACTAAAAATTAGATTGGAGGAATTTTCTCTATTTTTATACCTCAAGCAGACTCCAAACATTTTTCCTCAGGTAGATAGCAAATGTTGGAGGTGTGATGGGGAAGAAAGTGATAACTGGGAACATATGTTTTGGGAGTTTAATGAGTTGGCAGTCTTTAAAAAATCACTATAGATTAGTCTGTCAAGCAAAGTGCAACTAAAGAAACATTTTTGAACTGGGATACAGGATCTGAATTGCCTAGACATAGTATGACCTTGTTAAGTTTAATTCTGGTGGCTGCCAAAAATAATTACTAGAAAATAGAAATCAAAGTCTTAACCAACTGTATTTGAAGTAGCAAATATTATAACAGAGATAAAAGAACTAGAATTGGGATCTTTAGAAAAGGTTAGAAACAAATTTTAGAAAATGGAAATTGTGGGAACAATACATGCAGAATAATTTTTTGGAGGAAGTGAGATTTAAGGGAAGGCAGGAACGGATCAATTTTTGTAATGTTGGATTGACGATAATTATATAAAATAATATATGTGAGGTATAATGTACTGTGAACATGTTAACATGGTTTGTTTTCTTTTATGCAAATGTATGTTAGTGTATGTCTTAAATGATAATTCAATAAAGTGTTAAAAAAGAATTTGAGAGTTATTTTTGTCCATTTCTTGTAAAATTTGTGACTTACTGGCAAATTGTTGTAGACTTCTTCTTCTGGCTTTTCCCAGTTAGGAGTCGCCACAGCGGAACTCCGGTCCACTAATGATTGGCAGCAGATTTTTACGGTGTTGAGTTGCCAGCCGACGCCCAACCTTCAATGAAGGCACGCCCATTCACGCATGTCTTTCGAATGACACTCGACCATGGGGAAGATAGGCAGACTCCACACAGAAGGCGCTCCAGCCGAGAATCAAACGGGAGTACCTCTTGCTGTGAGGCAACATTACCACTGCACCACAGTGGCCTATAAAAATTGTTGTAGACTGCGGTCATTAAATAACGACAGGCATAAGTTTCAGACTTTGTAACCTTCAGATAATACTTGCTAATGCAAAGCCTTTTATTCTATCAACTATTTAAGTATATAAATAAACATTTAAAATCTCTTCCAGGGTTTTGAGTCCTTGCCTCTGATTTGAGCTAAGAAGTTGAGAGGGTGGGGGTGCAATACGTTCCACTGTATGGTTTTGAGAGCTGAGATACTTTTCTGGCCCATTATTTATGAATGTATTTATTCACATTTATTCATTTACTCACAAGCAGCTATCTTTCTTTCTTATTTGCAATGGTGATGGACAGGTTGACAGATGAGATCAGACAGGAGTCCCTGTGGACTATGATGTTTGCAGATGACATTGTGATCTGTAGTGAGAGTAGAGAACAAGTGGAGGAGACCCTGGAGAGGTGGAGATATGCTCTAGAGAGAAGAGGAATGAAGGTCAGCAGGACTAAGACAGACTATATGTGTGTGAATGAGAGGGAGGATAGAGGAATGGTGAGGATGCAGGGAGTAGAGGTGGCGAAGGTGGATAAGTTTAAGTACTTGGGATCAACAGTTCAGAGTAATGGTGAGTGTGGAAGAGAGGTAAAGAAGGGAGTACAGGCAGGATGGAGTGGGTGGAGAAGAGTGTCAGGAGTGATTTGTGACAGACAAGTACCAGTAAGAGTGAAAGGGAAGGTCTACAAGAGGGTAGTGAGACCAGCTATGTTATATGGGTTGGAGACAGTGGCATTGACAAAAAGGCAGGAGTCAGAGCTTGATGTGGCAGAGTTGAAGATGTTAAGATTTACACTGGGTGTGACGAGGATGGACAGGATTAGGAATAAGTATATTAGAGGGTCAGCCCAGGTTGGAAGGTTTGGAGACAAAGCCAGAGAGGCAAGATTACGTTGGTTTGGACATGTGCTGAGGAGGGATGCAAAGTATATTGGGAAAATGATGCTAAGGATGAAGCTGCCAGGTAAAAGGAAAAGAGGAAGGCCTAAGATATGGTTTATGGATGTGGTGAGAGAGGACATGCAGGTGGTTGGTGTGACAGAGCAAGATGCAGAGGACAGGAAGAAATGGAAACAGTTTATCTGCTGTGGCGACCCCTAACGGGAGCAGCCGAAAGAAGAAGAAGAACAAGACTCACAAGCAGCTATCTGAAGTGTAAAGTCATGCAAGTGACTGTAATTGATGTTTGTGTGTGTGTGTGTGTGTGTGTGTGTGTGTGTGTGTGTGTGTGTGTGTGTGTGTGTATGTGTGAAGGGTATAACTCAACTTCTCACTGATGGATATGGCAAAACAGACCTGATCATTAAACTAGATCTGATTAAACTTTTTAAAAAAATAACTAAGCTACAAAACTATCAGAGCCTAATATAACCCTTCCTTTACTACAAACATATGTCACACCTTAAAATTACCCATGAGATAGCTCATTCCCAAAACCTTTTGGAAAGTATTTGATACCCTGTTCAATAGACAACCTACATAAATAATGTAAGTACTGCCTCCCATTGAAATTAATATGGAAACAGTAATTAATTCAGACCAAAAAAAAATAGAACTGATATTTGGAATATGTAGGGTCTGGTTTAGAAATATTCGTTAGTGTGATATTATGAAACTCAGTAGCCTAATTTATTCAACTCAGTGGGCAAAATGGCAGCATTTTCTCCACCTACAGTCCTGTACAAATAGACATATCAAGGCTCCATATTAGGTCCTATACTGTAACATTTATCAATAATATGCATAAAACATATACACAAGCAACTGTTATAAAAATGCAGATGACTTGACCTGTCTGTGCTTGGCCAATTGTTATCCCTAGCTGCAGAGTAACATAAGAAGCTTTCCTATCCATAAGAATCTGGCTTAAAAAATCATATCTACTTTTAAACCCTTAAACAATGGTAGTTTCTCCTTCACCCAAGCCATCAGCCATCACAAACACACTTTAAACATAACTTCCTATAATGGCAACAGGACTGAACAAATGAATCACACAAAATTCTTAAGGGTAAAAATTGATGAAAAATTAACATTTGATCATCACATCTAATACAATGCACAGAAGACCATTCAGAAATGTGGTTTGCTATACAAGGCTGAACAGTATCTCTTTAAAGTATATTGGTAACGTTTGAAACAAGTGTAAATAACCAACCCTTGAAATTAGATATAACCTCTTTACCAAATACAATACCAACTTATACAATTTTTCATGCAAAAATAGGATGTTTTTACATTTTATTTTTGTTGATGAGAATGGCTCACTGAATTTTATTTTGGAACTGAAAAGCCCTATGTAATATCGTAAAAGACTGAACCCTAAACCCTTCATTACTTAAACTCATGTATAGTCTCCTATATTTTTAATGCTGCATGCCTTAGTAGGAGTTGCTTATTTCTTACAAAGACAGGTTATTAACTAGCAGTGCACCAGCAATTCTTTATTTAAAAAGCGATCTGGTACCTCGGCAATTCGCCTTCATGGATCCATGAAGGCGAATTGCCGAGGTACCAGATCGCTTTTTAAATAAAGAATTGCTGGTGCAGTGCTGGAATTGTGTTTTTCATTTCCTTGTTGCTGCTGTTGGTGTTTTTTCGAGGTTATTAACTAGATCTTGCAGGTGAAAGACCTTATATTGAAAATTAATACCTGACTGCTTAGTAATGAAACCACAATGTAAATAAGAAACTGCTCTTCTAAAGAAGTAAGTTGTTTTTCCTTATGTAGAATGCTTTGCAATTGTATGCAGACCATGGTTCAGTGCCTATTGTGACATAATGTTGTGGGTGTGATTATAGAGAAAAAATGAAAACACATTATAATCTTCGTTTTAGTAAAATAACTTGCAGGTTTAACATGAGGAGTATTACTGGAAATTAAATTAATTGAGAAACAACAATGTTTCAGAGCAAGACCAATAGATTGTAACCAAAGTACTTATTAGTGGGAGTGGCAAGCACTAGATAACCTATCTAGCACAGGAGGAGTGGTTTCTGGCCCAGAAATTATATTTTTTGGCCGTTTGGGAAGCTTTTCCATCTCTTTTAACCTTCTAATTTAAAAATTTGTGTTTGCGCTTGTTTCCTGTCTTTCCTGTTACTAGTCTAGTCCAGGTACAAATTTGCTGTATCCAGGACTCTTTGTAAGCTTCTGAGCCCCCCATGCCTTTTCATGTTGGAGGTAAGCCTTCTAGCTTATCAGTGGGAGTGGTAAGCATCAGGTAGCCTATCTACCACAAGAGGAGTGGTCCCTGGCCCAGAAATTGTAGTTTATTGACCATTTGGACAGTTTGTCCATCTCTTTCAACTTTCTGGTTTAAAAGACCACAACTGCACTTGTTTCCCATTTTTCCTGTAACTAACTTACTGGGTAGCACTAGAAAGTCTTAAACTGATACAAACCTTCTAGCTTAGAAGAGAGACTTTGGAGTGATTAAGTATCAGTTTTCTGTACTTTCTTGCTGTACTTAACTGTTTTCCACCTAAACGCAGATTTTCCAGTGTTTAGTGTGATTTAAAAGCTTGCTTTTTTCACATATTGTACTTATTTGACTACCTGCACTTTTAAAAAGTTGTTGTTTGTTTAAATCATTTGTTTAACTGTTGTAGGCTACACATTAAAGTGCGATAGCCTTTTCTGATCGTTTGTAGTCGTTTAAAGCTGTTTTAATTGTATTTTTTACTGTTTTTGCCTTATCTTTAAAAAAAAAAAAAAATTCCTTGTTTCCCGCCTTTCTAAGCTAGTATAGTCCAGTTTTTAGGCTAGTGCTGAATTCAGGGCTGTGATACTAGTTTCTGAGTTGCCCATATCTTACTTGGAAAGAAGGAAGTTTCTCTGTTCACCTGTGAGAGAAGGGAGCTTTGAGCAACCTATCTGTCCCTGGAGGAGTGGTTCCAGCCCAGAAGTTAGTAGTTTATTGGCCATTTTGGGCTAATCTCTATCTCTTTCATTTTCCTACTATAAAAACCGCGTTTGCATGGTTTTGCACACCGGGCAGTGCCGGTTAGCGACGGTTAAATTATTCCCGGCTCCACTAAGTCTCCTCTTCAGTTTTTCCCTAGAAACTAGTCTAACTCTCAACCTAAGCACTCAAAAAGCATCTTACAGCCCAGCACTTGCTCAGACCTAATAACAAGCACTAATATACCCTGACACTGATTGCCGAGAAGGGCAAGGCTCTTTATTCACCCCTCACCAACCAAGCAGCTCACCCTACTATTCAGGCATGACCAAAGGGCAACTTCAGGTGCACCCTCCAGTCCAGCTGATGAATCTGGGTATCCTGAGGCAATGTTACAACTGCCTCATGTACACAGACAACCCTCTCCTCCTACCATAAAACACTAACATATGCGAGAGATGCAATTATACAATCAAACTGGAAGCTAAGCTGTCTCCACCCAAGACTGGAACAGACAGTCAAGAGGAGAAGGTTAACACTTGCACCACACCTCCAGCCGCACACAGAACTACTAAAAACAGCACTGGCAAAAAATACACATAAATACACAAAATCATACTCGGAGGCTCTAAATAAAAACCTGCAAAAGCATCAGAGACCTCCATAGCAGACACCCAAACAACTTGCACTTCCCATCACAAACCAGACAACACATAAAACACAAAATTAGTGTGCCACACAATCACAGCCCTTAAGTCGAAATAACATACCTAACACACTAGTAATAGGTGACTCTATAGTCAGGCACACTGATGTCCCACTCACTAGGTTGGACAAGCAGAAGGTTACTGTTAGCTGCCTGTCGGGAGCCAGAATCCACCACATAACACAAGCACTCAGGTCACTCCAGAACAAGTACAAGTATGACTCTGTCATTGTTCATGTTGGTGTGAATGACCTGAGACGTACCTCCCTGGACTACATGAAAAGAGACATGGAAGAGCTCTCTGATCATGCAGCCCAGGCTGGTATGACCCTGACCCTGAGTAGCATCCTGCCCTCACCAAGAATGATACCTCAGTATAAAGAAAAAATGATTAATTTCAACAATTGGCTAAGCTTCTGGTGTCATTCAAAGGGGATCCAGTGTTTGTCAGCCTGGGATGACATGCTCAACAAGCCACGTTGCTTTGCAAGAGACTGCTTGCACCTGTCACCCCTAGGCTTTTGAATACTGGCCAAGACTCTTGCTGCCCCCATAGTGCCTTTTTTAGGCAAGGCTCAAAAGTCAAACCCACCTCCGTAAACAGCACAATTAACAAAAAACTGAGGGTTATGCTACTCAACGCCAGGAGTTTAAATCTCAAAATGCACACGCTTGAAGCACTCCTCAGTATGGAGAACATCAACATCTGTGCAGTAACTGAAACCTGGTTGAAGGCTCTAGAGAGCACCGCAGCACTACTGGGCTACAACTCATACCACACGTTTCGGCCACAGAACATGGACCGAAACACAAAAGGGGGGGCGTATCCATATTCATCAAGGATACCTACACCTCCAGGTTAGAGGTGCAGCATGATACCTCTGAGATCATCTATGTGCAACTAACATTAGTCAAATCTGCAGTGCAAATTGTGGCCTGCTATAGATCCCCCTCCATGACCCAGGATCACCACTTCACCTTTCTGGAGACACTGGAAAACATGAAGGTCCTACTGAACTCCCTGATATTGGGCAATTTCAATTAGTCTACCATTCACTGGGAAAACTATTCGAGTACAAATTCCCAGGCCCAGCGCTTCCTGGAATTCATCAACTCAAACACCCTGGATCAGCTGGTAAACTCCCCTACCAGAGGTGAAAACATATTGGACCTGGTCATCACCAACATGGTCGACAGGTGTTCCACACCGGAGGTCAACCCGTCACTGGTTAGATCAGACCATAAACTAATCACTCTGTTTGTCTACACCCCACCACCACCCCCAACTAAGGAAACCACAGAAAAACACTTTTCTAAAGTAAACTTCACCTTACTTAAGACAGAGGTGGTAAGTTTCACAACCCCCACACTAAAGGATAACGCTGCCTAAGATGCAGGAATGTTTACAAATGCATTCTATGAGCACCTACAAGGATGCATGGATCATGCCATCCCTAGCAATACCAAGACTCAGTCCTCTAAGAAAAAGAAACCAGTTTGGTGGACCCCTGCAATAAACAGGCTATACAATAAAAGGAGGAAACTAGTTCAGAAAAAAATGCAAATCCCAAGAAGGAAAGACATCTCTGATCAGTATCAGTAAGAAACTAAGGTCCCTCATGAAATCATCCAAGGCTAACTTCGAAAGAAAAATAGCCAAGGATTCAAAAGATAACTACAAAGCCTTCTTTAGTTATGTTAAGAGTCTAAGTGGCAACTCACAGATATGCACTGAACTAGTGCAAAATAGCACAAACTATACTGAACCCACTGATATTGGCAACATCCTGGCAGATAATTTCAGTGCAAACTTCACCCCCGTCTCACCTCCAAAAGGGCCCACAACAATACCGGAAAAGTGTAGTGTCCCAAAAGTCGCACAGGTGAAAACAGCCCTTTCAAAAGCCAAAAACACAGCATCAGTGGGACCAGATGGTGTCCCAGGCTGCGTCTTGCACAAACTACAGAATGAACTAACCCCCCACCTAAACACGCTGTTCAGCCTCAGCCTCTCCACAGGCTTCGTGCCCATAGAATGGTGCACAGCAACAGTTATTCCTCTCCACAAAGGAGGGGCCATACTGGCCCTGGTAACTATCGCCCCATAAGCCTGACTAGCCTGGTCTGCAAGGCTATGGAGCGCATCATCATGGAACTCATTAACAAAGACATTGGGAACCTCCAAACACTTGACCAGACCTGTTCGGCTTTGTTAAGGGCAGATCATGCCTACTAAACCTGGTTGACTTCTTCGAGACAGTCACCAAGGCCATAGACGAGGGAAAGGTGGTTCACACAGCCAACCTTGACCTCGCCAAGGCTTTCGACACCATTCCCCACTTGGGTATTACAGAAAAACTCACCAGCCTGAACATAAACCCCTACGTCATGAGATGGGTTGCCAACTGGCTTACAGACAGAACTCACTCGGTAAGAATAGCGAGCTCCAGGTCCATCTCTAAACCAGTCACAAGTGGTGTCCCACAAGGCTCGGTCCTGGGAACCCTACTGTTTGGCATATACTTCTCAGAAGTACAGGCAAACACAGGAGGACTATGGCTAACCAAGTTCGCCGATGACTGCAAACTGGGAGCCATAATTGACTCTCCAGCTGACTCGGACATCCTCCAAAAGGGCCTTATGAGACAGACACCTGGTGTCAAAGTCATGGCCTCAAGCTACATGCCAAAAAATGCATAGTCATCCTATTTGGAAAAAACAAAACACCCACAAATTACCACATAGGTGGCAGCCCCCTTAATACAGAAGAGGTAATAAGAGTTCTGGGGTCCCAGGTAGATAGTAATCTCTCCTTTGACAATCATATTGCCAAAATAGTTAGGAAATCCTTCTATGTGGCCCATCTAATTACTAACGGGTTCGCATCTAGAAATAAAGAGGTTATAGTGCCCCTCTACTCGTCACTCATTAGACCCATCATAGAGTACAATGCCTCATTTGGGATGTACCACACAAGACACTACTAGCCTCAAACATATGTCCTATGCAGCCCGACTGAAAAACCTCTGGCTGTACTCAGTGGCATATCGCTTACTCAGAAGTGATCTCTGCCTGACTTACAAAGCCATGTCCAACTCAGAATTGATGGACATGCTCCACCTAAAGAAATCCAAGTCACTGCAAACCACGTGCTCTAATGAGCTAAACCTCGCCATAACAATAAATAGAACATACAAAACAAAACTCACAGCAGCTTCCAAATAAAACTTGTAATCCACAAAATGAAGCAGCTTTTCAGGCAAAACAATAAAGCCCTGAGCAGGGCAAGCTTATAACATAGTGAAAAAAACCCACAGATGGCTCAGCACACTTCAGTTCACTTTATTCCGCAGAAACACAGCACATTAACGCTCCACCATACGTTTTCATTTTAAAAATCACTTCCTCAGATGTGGGCTGTTCAAACTACTAGTGCTTTTATACCATTCACTTAATTACATTGATTAGCTTGATTAATTAATTGAAAGGTTATTTAGTTTAAAACCAAAAACTTTTCTTGTTGCATTTCTCTGTGTTGCCACAATTAAAACACATTTAATAACACAATGTTTGATGAATAAATATGTAGAAATAAAAATATGTTTTAAATAAAATTCCTTAAACACTTGACTACAAAGAATAAATTATAAAGTTAAAATACTATTAGAAACACATTTAGTAGGACTCAATGGTTAAAATGGTTATTTAAAACATATTTTTATTTCTACATATTTATTCATCAAACATTGTAACATTAAATGTGTTTTAATTGTGGCAACACAGAGAGATGCAACAAGAAAAGTTTTTGGTTTTAAACTAAATTAACCTTTCAATTAATTCATTAACCTAATCAATGTAATTAAGTGAATGGTATAAAAGCACTAGTAGTTTGAACAGCCCACATCTGAGGAAGTGATTTTTAAAACAAAAACATTTGGTGGAGCGTTAATGTGCTGTGTTTCTGTGGAATAAAGTGAACTGAAGTGTTCTGAGCCATCTGTGGGGTTTTTTTTCACAATTTTCTAAGCTTGCCCTGCTCAGGGCTTTATTGTTTTGCCTGAAAAGCTGCTGAATAAATAGAACATGCTGGAGGGATAGATTCCTGTTACAGAGACTCCCCATGCTTTGAAACAAAATTCCAAATTACATCAGACAGAGCCCCTCACTAACACTCTTCAAGAGAAACATTGACGAGTGGATGGGTAACAGAAAATACACCCCTGGGATCACTTCATTGGCTCTGCTTGACAGAGAATCAGTTCATAGGTTCATAGGTTGTTACTTGGCTATCGGCCCTAGGGCCTATACAAGCCTAGCCATAAGAATTCCCTGGATATTTCTTCCCACAATATTTACTTATCTGGACCCCTGTCTAGCAGGGTGACTGACATGATCCCCGGGGTGAATTTCCTATCTCCCATCCAATCATCAAGATTCCTTTTGAAGAGGGCCAATGAGGCGCTCTGCTTGACATGTATGGGCAGTCTATTCCAGAGTATGGGGAGTCTCTGGGTCAGGAACCTATCCCTCCAGCATGTTTTTTTCATTGTGATGACAAGGTTTAGATCCCTGGAGCGTATGGCTCTGATGGATTGGGATTTCTTTAAGTGGAGCATGTCCAACAGCTCAGGGTTTGACATGGCCTTGTTTGTTAAGCAGAGATCGCCTCTGAGTAGACAATATGCCACAGAGTATAGCTGGAGTTTTTTTTAGATGGTCAGCATATGGCATCTGCTTTAGGCCTGTGATTCTTTTAGTGAGGTATTTCTGTGGCCTTTCCAGCTGTTGCAGATGTCTTGTGAGGTACATACCAAACGGGTCATTATACTCTATAATGTGTCTAATGAGGGATGAGTACAGTGGGACAATGACCTCCTTTTTTCTGGATAAAAAGCTCTTAGTGATGAGGTGTGCCACATAGAAGGGTTTCCTGACTGTTAATCAATGGGGCGGCGAAAGCCGACACACACTTGCTAGGCTTATAAATGCCCTCAGGCAGATAGCCTAGTACCTACCTATGAACCTATAGAATAACCTTTGCAACCTTCCTTCTACTACCTAGCCTGCTGCTTTATGCTTCCTTAATCTTCATAAATCTGCAGTCTGGTCAACTGTCCAAACCAGTGCAAAGCTATAACACAATTATAAAATTAGTTAATGACTTAAACTCCAAAATTCATCACTGTGCTGCTCTCAAAAATTAAGCTATCTAGAAATCTATAACTTGATTACCTATGCACAACTACAAACCACTTTAAAAGTGCTACATCAGCCACATAGGTTCCAGCCATTGCCAACAAACTTCAGTGGTATACCCCAGCTATACATCTAACATCTGGATCAGTACTTATATAAAACTGTCAAGGCTTGTAATAACCATGGCAAATCACTTTTCTCTGTAAATATCTAAACATTGGAATGATATCCCAACTACAGTAAAACAGAGTAATACCTCTCACTGTCTCAAAATAAACCTAAAATGTCACCTTAATAGCTCATGGCTTTGCCAATGCATGTCTCCCAGGTTAAAATTAACTATGTAATAATACAGCTCTCAGTAGTCATTGCTGAAGTATGTCTGCTGCACTAACAAGTAGTTCATAGGTTCATAGGTAGGTACTAGGTTATCGGCCCTGGGGCCAATACAAGCCCAGCTAAAAAGGTACCCTGGCTTTTGCCATCCAAGAAAATTATTTTCCTGTGCCACTGTCGAGCAGAGCCACAGAGGGGATCCCCGGGGTGAATTTCCTATTTCCCATCCAATCATCAAGATTTATCTTGAAGAGTGCTAATGAGGAGCTTTGTTTGATATAGATAGGTAGTTTATTCCAGAGTATGGGAAGTCTCTGGGACAGGAATCTATCCCTCCGGCATGTTCTGTTTATTGTGGTGACAAGGTTTAGGTCCCCGGAGCGTGTAGCTTGGAGGGATTGGGATTTCTTTAAGTGGAGCATGTCCAACAGCTCTGGGTTTGACATAGCTTTGTATGTTAGGCAGAGATCACCTCTGAGTAGGCGATATGTGATGGAGTAAAGATGGAGTTTTTTTAGACGGTCTGCGTAGGGCATCTATTTGAGGCCAGTAGTCCTCTTTGTGAGGTATTTCTGTGGCCTTTCCAGTTGTTGTAGATGTCTTGTGAGGTACATACCAAAAGGAGCGTTGTACTCTATAATGGGTCTAATGAGTGATGAGTAGAGGGGAACAATGACCATTTTTTTCTGGATGAGAAACCTTTTGTGGTGAGGTGTGCCATGTAGAAGGATTTTGTGACTACTGTGGCGATGTGAATACCAAAGGAGAGACTACTGTCCGCCTGTGTCCCAAGGTCTCTTATCACACTTTTGGTGTTAAGTATACTACCGCCTATGTTGTAGTTCATGGGTACAGAGTTTTTACCAAAGGGGATGACAATGTACTTTTTGGCATTGAGCTTGAGGCCATGGCTTTGACACCAGGCATCTGTCCCAGTGAGGCCCTTTTGTAGGATGTCCACATCTTTAAGATTTTCGATTATGTCTCCTAGTTTGCAGTTATCTGCAAACTTCGTTAATCAAAAACCTTATGTGTTAGCCTGTACTTCAGAGAAGTAGATACCAAACAGGAGAGGACCCAGGACTGAACCCTGTAGTACTCCACTTGTCACTGGTCTGAAGTCGGATTTGGAGTCTGCTACTTTCACAGTGTGGGTTCTGTCAGTGAACCAGTTGCCAACCCATCTTGTGACATAGGGATTTATACCTAGTTTAGTGAGTTTATCTATACCTAGTTTAGTGAGTTTATCTATAATTCCAGAGTGGGGGATGGTGTTGAAAGCCTTGGCAAGATCTAGATAGGCTGTGTGAACCACCTTACCCTTGTCTACAGCTTTGGTGACTGCTACAAAGAAGTCTATCAGGTTTAGGAGACATGATCTGCCTTTTACAAACCCGAACTGGGTGGGGTCCAGAGTTAGGAGATTACCAATGTCTTTGTTTATAAGTTCCATGATGATACATTCCATGGCCTTGCAGACCAGGCTCGTTAGGCTAATGGGGCGGTAGTTCCTGGGGTCTGTGGTGGCTCCCCCTTGTGGAGTGGGATAACTGTCGCTGTGCGCTGTTCCGCAGGCACAAAGCTTGAGGTGAGGCTATGATTGAATATTGTACTTAGGTGGGGTGCCAGTTCGTTCTGTAGTTCGTGTAGAATGCAACCTGGGATGCTGTCTGGTCCCATAGATGCTGTGTTCTTGGCTTTGGAGAGTGTGTTTTTGCCTGTGCAGCTGTGATTACAGGAACTTTGCATTCTTCCATTATAGAGATGGGTTCTTTAGGGGGTGAGAGGGGGGTAAAGTTAGCACTGAACCTGTCTGACAGGATGTTGGCAATATCAGTTGGGTCTGTATATTTAGTGCTATTGTGCTGCAACTCAGAGCAGATCTTAGTGTTGCCATTGAGATTCTTGACATAGCTATAGAATGCTTTGTGGTTGTCTTTAGAATCAATGTGAGATTACATGAGGATGTCTATCTCGCTACTGGAATGTAGAAAAGAGTTCTGTGTTGTATCTTCCTAGATTAAGCCTTCTATCTCAGTTCTATTAGCAGCACCTTGTATGACTATTCTCTTCTTTGTAACATAGTACCTTCTTACATCCATAATGAAATGCCTTTTGTAGCTAGATCAAAGCCAGTAACATCTTCCTCGAGTGGTATTCTATATGTAAATAGCACAGTCTCATGCTATTGCCCCTCTGATTACTGCCCAAATACTATTTTTCAGATAGGTAATTTTCTCTGTAATTAGGTACATCGTTATACATTTGTGTCTGACCTCTTTCAAAATGCCATTATTCAGGCAATGTAAAAATGCTTCCTAAAGTCATATGCATATTTTCTCAACATTTATTACTCACTCTATGTGTAATATGCATCTGAATACTACATGTATGTATTGAATGTTTCCTCATTTTGTGTAAAGACTGCTAGTGAAATTCTAAATGTATGTGTTGAATGTTTTCTTTAATGTAGTAATTTTCTGGAATTTTCTCAGTGGACCTCCAATGAAGAGGGAATAAGATACCCAGACTTCCCGAGTAAACAAAAACAAATAAATGAATAAAGATATATTTCTGTTAGTGTGTGTGCATTTGTATGTCTATTTGGGTGTATGTGTGTGTATATTTATCTGTATATGTATATATATATATATATATATATATATATATATATATATATATATATATAAAATATATATATGTATATAAATGTACGCATATATATGCACGCAAAAGGTAAAAAGGTTACACAGACATACCATTCAGTAAAAACTGCAAGAAAGATCCAGCCAATATAGAGCCTTCAATGTGAAGGCCATGAGATATATGAAAATGAAATCTTAAGGACATACCAGTGTTTCAGCTGCATGGCTTCTGAATACCCATGGCATTTTATTCAAATATGTATATGTACAGACATAAAAATGCATACATTTATGTATCCACAAGTGTGTGTGTGTGTTTCTGTATATATGCATGCATTGATATATATTTTCACATTGACTTGCCATAATGTTGAACTGCATATGGCCGAACCCATATGATTGAAAAATGCTAAAAATATATATTTTCCATAGAGGCTAGCACCCCATATATATATATATATATATATATATATATGTAAACTCCAAGATCACACTTCCACGGGGAAAAGAATAAACTCCCCACTCCTCACTGTAGTGAGATCTCAGTAGAAACAGTTTAGCATTTCAGAAAGTTGATCATATAGTCTTGACCATATGCAGTTCAACATTCTGAAATGACAAACTAAAGGGAACCCATATGTATATTTATAGTACAGATGAATACCTAGATAGTGCTGTAGTACAGGATAGCTCTGTTTGTAAAGCTGTATGTAATATGGCTTCATACAGAAGAACTAATGTTTAAAATAGCATCATTCATTCATATATATATATATATATATATATATATATATATATATATATATATATATATATATATATATATATATCTACACACACACACACACACACACATACACACACACACACATATGTATATATTATGCATGTAATACGTAGGTATTTATCTACACATATATAGGATATATTGGTAACTTAGCACTATTAATTTGAATAGAGTGTGAGGCAGGGGTACAAAAAGTTATTTAAAATATAGTATATTTTTTCTTTCTTATTTTCAAACTTTTCTCACATGTATAAGCTATATTTAAGCTTTGTAAACTATGTAACAGAATCCGAATTGTGGAATTGCATTTATAAGATGGCAGCAGTGACAGAACTGTATTTATATTTGTTTTACTGTGTTATTTGGTGTAGAAAAAAATTATTTAAAAATTGGAGCTGAAGTTGTAATTCCCTTGTACTGAAAAAAGGCAGTTAGACACAGGATTTGAAATGTGTTTGATATGGATCTGTCACTTTTCTTAGGTAGGATATAACATGCAAATAGGATTCACTGAAAAGAGGCAGCTGGCTAGATCTGTGAATGGAAGTAGTCATTAATATGCCAGCATTTAATAATGTATGAAGAATCCTAGTTACTATTAATCTTTTTTTATATTATTCTTGTGTGTAGGGAACAACTGATATTATCTGAGGTAATATAATAGCCCCTGGTTTCTGTGGAAACAGAATTGATACACTAAAATATATATTTGTGAATGAAACAACATAAAATACGTCAGTCTTGCTTGGAGACCTTGCTGCCAACGTCTCTGAACATTTGCTGTTTGCATTTCTACTTTGTATAATATTTTTGCAAGTTTAGAGTAATTATTGACAGTATTTATTTCAGATAGAATCAGGCAGGTTATTTAGCTATTATTATCAGTCAGATTTACTTTAAACATTTATGTCTATGCAACTGATTGTTATCTCTGTTCCTTGTTTTATTTACCTGTGCATATTTAATATGTATCAGCACTGCTTTGACTTTTTTATTGTTTAACTAAGTGTTTATGTACGCAATATTATTTATTTCCTGATGAGAGGCTTTTATTTAGCACTATAATTGGCAAGTTATTGTATCTGCCCCCCCCCCCCACCAAAATTGAAAACTGCATGAACATTCTAACAGTGATCCATTATTTTTGTAATTTATATTTGGCCGTTAATCAAAAATGGTACAGTGACTAGTGTGTTAGGCACCTTGCTATATCTTCTAGGGTGGTGGCAGTACTACCATACTAGGAAGAGAGCTGTGGGAAACTGGAAAATTCTGTCAGCCTCCCTGGGAGGAGTCTGTGAGTGTGTGTGTGTGTGTGTGTGTGTGTGTGTGTGTGTGTGTGTGTGTGTGTGTGTGTGTGTGTGTGTGTGTGTGTGTGTGTGTGTGTGTGTGCGCGCGCACTCGCTTGTGAAAAAATGCTTTTAAAGGAATTATTATATATATATATATATATATATATATATATATATATATTAGATATAAATACATGTACATATATCAAAGAAGAATCAAAGAAAAACTTTATTGTCATTATTTAGAAAACACAAGTACTACCTAAACAAAATTTCGAGTGTCAGCTCTTTTACTGGAAAAAACAAACACAAAAAGACAGACATGATAGATATTAAAGAATAAATAAACAATAACTATAGTACAAAACTAAATATCTAAGTAGCTGTTGCACATGCTTGTACACTATTTATTACATTTGGCAACACTGACTACTAGATAACACATGAAAAAAAAAAGCACACTATACACAGAGGTGAGATTGGGTGACATTGCACATAAGGAAGTGACTGGAATTGCACTTAAATGAGAATATATTTTAGTATGCAATAAATAAATAGAATTACTGTATGGAAAAAAAGAGAAAAAGAATGAAAGCGTAACAGTCTATTACAGCTTTGATATATCCAGATTTATGTCTGCATTAATAAGTCTTATTGCAGTTTGATAAAAAACTCTTCATAAATCTGGAGGTCCTGCAGCAGATACTCTGTAACCTTCTACCAGAAGCACGTTTAGTGAACCAACCATATGCTGGATAAGAAGTGCCACTCAGTATTTTGTGGGACCTCTTTTTACATCTCAGTTCAAAGAGCTCCTGTAAGGTAGGAAGACTAGTGCCCACGATCTTTTCTGCTGTTTTTATTATTCTTTGCAGCTTCTCCTTTCGGCTATTGTGCTGTTACCGAACCATACAGGGCAGCTGCTGGTGATAATGCTCTCAATTGCTCCTCTATAGAAGGTAATTAGAGCTTTCACAGAGAGCTTTGCTTTTCTCAGCTTTCTTAGGAAGTGTAGTCGCTGGTAGACTTTTTTAATTAGCTGGCCTGTGATCATATGTACCTCACACTATCATATGTATCTGTATCACTAGTATGATATACTATCATATGTGGCACTATCTCTTGTCATCATATGTGAAAACGAGGTAGTGCCAGCTGTGCCAAGGAGTGTAGAGCAGTGTATGAGTAACATATACCAGCAAAGCTAGCTAGAGTTTCTTAAATAATTATATGTCATTTGAATATCAAACTGATTTATGCAGCTGCATCTTTTAAAAATGTATTTGGAAAGTTGCTTGTCTTAAAAATGTATTAATAGTGGGTCCTGCTGAACAGAAAATAAATTACATGTATGTCAGACTGTATTGTTGTAACTGATGAAATGTATATATTTTAACAGAAGATACTGGTAGGGAAGGGGTTAAGCTCAGCCCAGCTAACCTTAAGAAAAATAGCCTGAAATAAATGACTTGGTTTAGGTCATAAAGATTTTTATCTCACAGGTCTGAATGCAGCCAGAAATGCAATATCTGTAAAAAGCCTGGGCTGGGATCCTGCTCTATTGTCCTTAGTGGTGAACTAATTGCTACCATGGGGTGCCAGGGAATGGCTTGTTTCTGCAGGAAGGGTGGAAGCATTGGAATTGTTTTACAGTTTCCAGATGTAATAACCATTAGCTAAAGTTCTATGTGTGTATTGTGACACATTAGTGCCAGATCCTGCCTCAGTTTCTAGTGAGAGGGTTGTGTAGGAACCATAGAGTCAGATGGCCAGATGTGATGTCATTCTATAGTCAGCACTGAAACTGTATCTGAATATTAGTGAGAGATGAGAGGTGAGCACTCTTCATTTGGACCTCACAAGACACTCATCCACATTCATTTTGCCTTACTTTAGTAAGTAACTAGGGAACTGTAATGTCAGTTAGGAAAATATAGTGAGATTAGCTAAATGTTTTTTTTTTATGTATCTGTTTGAGTCTTTCCATCTGTGTTTTTTTATATTTCCAGTGATTCTCTGGTGTTTATTGTAAATGGATATTCAATATTTTCATGTTTTTTTTTAATTATTTATTTGGAAATATATCTAAACCTTTCATTGTGACTCATCTTTTAGAAAACATTTAACCTTTGAGAGTACTTGCATTCATTTAGTGGCACTGTGGCTCCACATTCCTGAAAGTCTAGCTGCTTGGTTAAATACTACCATTTCATAAGTACTAATTTTTACTAAGTGTAATTGGGTACCCTGATAAAAGTCTTAAAGTAGCTGGCTTCAAGTGTTCTGGTTTAAGTAAATCTACCTTATAGTCTGGGTGGAGGTGGCAGGGTGGGTAAGCTGTGCCAGCCTTTTTCAGGTGTGTGTGTGTGTGTGTGTGTGTGTGTGTGTGTGTGTGTGTGTGTGTGTGTGTGTGTGTGTGTGAAAATCAAATCTCAGAGAGTGTGTGTGACAGCTACTTTAAACAGGGACACTGAGAGCACTGATCTGACAGAGAGGATGGTGGAGGACTTGGCTTTGTACACCCAGCCAAAGACTCAGCTCTGTAGTGGTCAGTGAGAAGTCTTATTTAGGGCCTGGAGAGAAAGCCCAGCCCCATGACTGGAGTGTGCATTCCCTGTGTGCTGTTAAGGGAACTTGTATTTGGTGCAGAGGGCTGCATATGAAAATACTGTGTGTCTATTTTTTTCTTAGTGAACATTCCCTACTGGTGTCAGTGGTGAGGATTGCCTTGATCCCTGGCACAGATCAGGGATGAAACAATATATGCACAACCTAGAAGAATATATAGATAGGGCTGAAATATAGGATAGCTCTGTTTGTGTTGTTCAGTAGCATCATGCTTAACAGTGCTGCCGTGAGGTTTTTGTAGGTTCATAGGTTCATAGATATGTACTAGGTTAGCTGCCCTTGCAGGCCATTTTAAGTCTATCCAGTTTCCTTTTTTATGCCCAAATTAATCAATCTCATTTGGTCAGAGATTGACTTTGTCCATCCTATGGGTGATAATTGGGATCATACCATAGATAATTTGAGGAGATCCATGCATGGGATAAAATATTTAGGAGCTGTCTCTGTCCATTAGTAGTACGGGGACAGTCCTTGGGTAAATTATTTGTTTCCCAGCTATAGATCCAAGTTTTAAGTGGATGAGGAATGTGTTCCAGAGCAGCTCTGTCATTTGCGAGATATACTTATACCCCAAACTGATCTGTTGATGTTACAGAAGAAGTTTAGATTCCTAGATCAATTATTTCTGATGCCATTTGACTTGCTGATGTGCAGTAAATTCATCAGTATTGGTTCAGAGGGTACCTTGTATGCCAGATACAGATCACCTCTTAGCAGTCTGAAGGATACTGAGTATGGTGTTAGGGATTTCAGTTGGTCCATGTAGGAAATGAGTCTCTTTACTTTCATATACTCCATCTGTATGCACACCTAGATGTATCATGGCAACAGCAGAACTAATGTTTAAAATAAACAGCATAGCATCATTTATCTATGTTCAATGTAGTCAACCTGCATTTCATGACTTATTGTCTGTTCTCCCCTCCCTTTATATTTCTTTAGTTTTATGACTGTACTGTATTGTACTCTAGTTTGAAGAGGCACTCATTTTGTGTTTTCTGTAGTTTTTAATCACTTTCTAAGTCCACTTTTGTTTTTCATTTTCTGTGTCCTGACCTCCTGGAAACACTTGCAACTTAAAAAATTACACGTCCATATTAGGATTCTTATGTATCCTTCGGAAAGAGTAACAGCATAAATAAATATAATGTTAAGTATAATGCAAAAAAATTAATAATAATATATAGAAACTTAAAATATTATGTTGCAGTATCTATACAGGACTAGAAAAGCTCCCCTTTTCTTTGAAATGCTCCCGTCATACTTCTTAGGTGTCCCTGATTTTGACAAATAGCCTTGATTTTACCTCAGCATTTTGTCCCATGCATCGTATTTTTTTATTTTTATTTTATAATAGTAGTATGATGGTTAAAGTAATAATAACATGCATTGCACTAAGGTTTTTATTTTTAAGAAAATGTATGTTAATGCAAATCTTTTTATTCTAGCAGTATTTTAAGCAAACTACTTTCAGAATTTAAAAAAAAAAATCTTTCCAGTTTGTGGCTTTCATTTGTAATTAGTTTTGGCTTTGTCTCCAAATTTAGAGAAAAGAGGTTAAGAGCTATGTCTTCTGAAGAAAAAAAATAACCAGATACTCTGATTCCTCATTGGACTAAGTGCCTTGTTATAAAGCACGCTATAGTAAAGTGATACTCATAATAGCAGGATTCTGTAAAATTATGCCTTTGTGTATTTGTAAATTAAAATTAAGATAGTTATTTTATTGTATGTTGCAGACAATTGCTAATAACTCCCCTTCTAGTTTAAAACTTAAGATAAAAGTCTAACTGGTTGTTCAAACTTCCTTCATATATTTCTGCATGACTTCTTTTTAAAAGTGCTGTCCTTTTCTGTCAGAAGTGCTTTTAACTAGAAGACGTGCTTAAATGTTTGCTAATGTATAGCATTAGATCACTGTAGGTTAGCAATGTCATATCACAGTGCAAAGCAAGTCAGGCCCAGGATGAATTTACCAATGCTCATCTAGTTGTCAAGGCTGTCATTTAAAGAAATAAGGGTATCACTCTGTTTTATATGCAGTGAAATATTATTCCAAAAATGAGGGAAGCCTTGATTAGTAAATCTGTTCCTCCACCATGTCTCGTCTGTTTGCTGATGGAGATTCAAGCCCTTAGTTTGGTTGTTGTAGAAACAAATTGTTGAAGATTTATAAAAAACACTAAACCAAACAGGGTAAACCACTAAAATAAACGTACAAAAACACAAATTTCACGGACTGAACCAAGCTGCTTTAATGAAGAGCTAAAAGGCTGCAAAATACTAAACGCTTTCACCATCAACTTATGGCTTCTTCTAAGTAAAAGGAGCTCATAATCACATTGTTTAAATACAAAGTTCCACATGTACAGTAACCAATCAAATTTCTTGCTTAATTTACAATCCCAATGAACATTCTGTTATAACGTTCAAATAAACCATAAAACATGCATGCAAAACTTGCTTAAAAGCATGTATTAAAACATATATGTTCCTATATATATATATATACATATTCCTCATAAGCATTGGCTTTTAACATACACATTATACACATATTTGTTGAAACCTTATTTAAAATGTTACAAGCCTTATCCCCCAATGAATCAAAGCAAAATTACTTCAAATAACCATTGCCCTTTGTTACAAAATGGGCTTAATGGAAATGTGGTCGTTGAGTCCAGGGAAAGTTTTTGTGTCTAATATCACCTGCCATTTTAATTCTAAAGACTCAACTCTGACATTGTCATCACCACCTCTCTCACTTGTCATTACCCTGTCAATTACAAAAAATATAAACTTTTTAAATTGACACAATTCTTGGAATGTAAATACAACACGTTGTGATTGTCCTTGTTTTTAATAGCCCTCTGATGTTCTGCTATCCTTTCCCTTAATCTATGTATAGTTTTCCCTACGTAGAACCCTGCACATGTTGTACAAGTCACAAGATAAACCACTTTCTTAGAGTTGCAACTACATTTACCCGGGCATGGAAGAATTCTGTTGTACCCCCTCACAGCCACATAGGGTCCATCGTTAATATATCTACAGTACCTGCAAGACCCACATTTGTACATTTGTGAACTTGTGAATCTATTTTGTGGCTTCTTAAATAAATTCTTTATATTTAAGCCTCTTGAAAAAATTACTTTTGGTGTTTGACCTAATTATTTTTGCATATCCATATTAAATGCCAAGTCCCAAGACTTCCCAATAATCTCCATAATATTAGGTGTCTGGAAATTGTGTTTCAAGGCAAGGGCTCTTGAATCGAACATCTTAGAATGAGAAGGTTCTATTCTTTCCATTACATCAGTAGTCCCACTTTTTTCTACCAGAATGGGTTTGAATGATGTCCAACGTCTTTTCATCACGTCTTTTTTAACTGTGATCAACAATTTCAGTGGATATCCTCTACCTAAAAACATTCCTATTAGTTAGTACATCCCACTATGATAAATCTCATCATTACTTACAAGATGTGACAATCGAACCATCTGCCCTTTGATCACACTTTTACGTTGGTATAATGGATGGCAACTTGAAAATTGCAAAAAAAGTGAATTACTATGTCTCCTTTCTATGAATATTACTTTCCAAACCTTCACTTGTTTTAGTAAGTTTTATATCCAAAAAGTCTATTGTTTTATTGTCCCACTTATATGTAAAAGAAAGAAATGGGGTGGTGGAATTTAAATATTCAACAAAATTCCTAGCTTCATCTTCATTTCCCCTCCAAAGAATCAGTATATAATCTAAAAACCGATTGTATAATACAATTTGTTCAAAAAAGGGGTAGGGAACAAAAATGTTTCTTCCCAATGAAGAAGTACCAATTTAGCAAAAATGGGGGCACATTTGGCCCCCATTGCCACCCCTGATATTTGATGGTAAATTTCTCCCTCAAATATCATGCAGTTGTTTTTGAGCACAAGTTCCATAAAGTTAGCTACATTGTTCAACTTTACAGTGTTCAAATGTTTACTTCTCAAGAGGCTTTCCCTAAAATATTCCAACCCCTCTTCATGGGGTATTGTTGAAAATAAATTGACCACATCAGTAGTAAGGAATGACCAATTCAAGTCACCCTTATCGATTCTACTAAGTCGCTGTAAACAATGCCATGAGTCCTTCAATATGTGCCCAAATTTTTTCAGCAAGCCTTGCGTATTCCTATCTACATACGCTGCCAATGGCTCAGTTTTGGACCCCCTTGCTGCCACTATCGATCTGAAAGGGGGGGTCATTT
Organism: Protopterus annectens; assembly: GCF_019279795.1. Classification (NCBI taxonomy): domain Eukaryota; kingdom Metazoa; phylum Chordata; order Ceratodontiformes; family Protopteridae; genus Protopterus; species Protopterus annectens. The sequence continues at coordinate 65,019,586 of NC_056751.1, forward strand.
ATATTTTTATGGATTTTGGGAATGCCAAACACTGCAGGTGTAATTGGGTGTTCAACTAGCAAAAATCCATAATCTTTTTCTTGTATCCCCCTTCCAACAATGTGTCCATTAAGAATACATCTATTTTTTGATATGCTACATTCATCTCACATCTAGATGCCCACTGATATGTGCTGTCATCATTTATAATAACTTCCATTTTGGCTATATAATCAAAGTGGGCCATGATGACAACCCCACCCCCTTTATCGGGTTTCATTATTCTAACTTTTTTATTTGTGGTCAATTCTTTCAATGCTAACCTCTCCTGCTCTGTGAGGTTATCTGGTTCCCTAGATTTATTCCTTTCCAAGTATGTTCATATATTGTTGACAGATAATTTCTTAAATAATGCCACATCTTTATCAATAGGTGGAATGAATGTACTTTTCCTCGTTAATAAAGAAGGAATAAAATCTCTCTGTATATTTTGCCTTTTAAAATATAAAGATAAATTCAACTGCCTAGTATATATTTTCAAGCTAGTAAACAAGTCCACAATTTTGTGACAAAATACAGGCACATATGTAAACCCCTTTGCTAGTAGGTCATGGTGCATTTCTTTTATTTCCAAAGCGCTGAAATTATAAATAGTGAAGCCTGCTTTCGTACTCACTTCACATCTAAATTCAGCTACATCATTATTACAGCCAAATACACCCATTGAAATGCTGTCGTCAACCCTTTCAGCACCACATGTAAAATCAACATCAGTATTACATTCCAAAGTACTGAACAATGTGTTATTATCATTATTAATAATGTCAGTTGCTTCATCATTATAACAAAAATCCAGTCCTTGAATTATCTCCGCCTCCAGTTGTTGTTGCTGTACCACTGCCCTCTCGTGTTGTAATGGTTGTTCCCTTGTTGTTGATTGTAATGGGAACTGTTCGACGGGTTCCCTGAACCACCCCCCATTTTGTTTCTCAGGCGTTCTGATCTCCTTGGACCCGGAGATGTTTCTAAAAAACCAAACTGCTCATCATTGCATTCCCCAGAAGTATGTTCATCATTGGGTTTAGTGTTTTTTATAAGTGTCATTTCTCGGCTTCACCGGCTGGTTTATTTGAGGATTTGGTTTTTCTTTTAAAGTTTTTTTTTTAAACAATTTTATGGAAGCAGTTATACGGGAATTAACCGCTTCAGTAAGGAAGCTGATGACGTTACTCACGTAGACCCAGGTGGATGCTGGGAAGTCTTCTCAGGTGATAGTGACGGACTCGCAAGCCCAGCTGTTTACATTGCATTCCGTTCCAGGCTTGGACATCGAAGAAGATGGAGGTGTTACCAAAGGTGAGGGTATCCAAGCTGGTACTGGAATTCAGCAGAACTGAATGGACATTCAACAGTGATTGCCTATTCCGGATGTCGACTTATCGGTCTCGAAGGAGGAGGGACGGGTTCTTCAGACTCCATCTTTAAAAAAGCAGCTTGACCATTTCAAAACTATTTGCCGAAGATTCTGAGGTCTACAACTGGACAATGCTTTTCTTTCTAAATCCATCACTTTAAAGTAAGTTCTGAAAGGGCTTAGGTTCAATAAAGTGCCGAATGGGATCGAAAAAGAATCTACGGCCTATAAACAATTGGTGGATTTGTATGATTAAAATGGGTTAGAGATCTTGGACATCATCATCAAAAACAATACGAGTAAGTTGGAAATGCTTGAAAAAGAAATAGTAACTTTAAATGAAAGTATTACCAGTGACTTTTTGTTTTTTTCAGTATGTCAAACAATACATTGAAAAGTTTGTAGACAAAAATGTTAAAACAAAAATGAAAAAGTTATCAAGAGATCTGTCGGACTATAAGAACAATATGGCATATGATTTTGGCCCTAACAACAACAGGGCCAGTAATAAATATGGCTCAAGCAATGGGCAAAAGTATAAGAACTTGGACAATATTTGTGATAGTAATGATGAACTTGTTGACTTGTTTACTAGCTTGAAAATATATACTAGGCAGTTGAATTTAGCTTTATATTTTAAAAGGCAAAATATACAGAGAGATTTTATTCCTTCTTTATTAACTAAGAAAAGTACATTTATTCCACCTATTGATAAAGATGTGGCATTATTTGAGAAATTATCTGTCAACAATATACGAACATACTTGGAAAGGAATAAATCTAGGGAACAAGATAACCTCACAGAGCAGGAGAGGTTAGCATTGAAAGAATTGACCACAAATACAGAAGTTAGAATAATGAAACCCGATAAAGGGGGTGGGGTTGTCATCATGACCCACTTTGATTATATAGCCAAAATGAAAGTTATTCTAAATGATGACAGCACATATCAGAGGGCATCTAGATGTGAGATGAATATAGCATATCAAAAAATCGATGTATTCTTAATGGACACATTGTTGGAAGGGGGGATACAAGAAAAATAATATGTATTTTTGCTAGTTGAACACCCAATTACACCTGTAGTGTTTGGCATTCCCAAAATCCATAAAAATATGAATGACCCCCCTTTCAGACTGATAGTGGCAGCAAGGGGGTCCAAAACTGAGCAATTGGCAGCGTATGTAGATAGGAATACGCAAGGCTTGCTGAATAAATTTGGACACATATTGAAGGACTTGTGGCATTGTTTACAGCGGCTTAGTAGAATCGATAAGGGTGACTTGAATTCGTCATTCCTTACTATTGATGTGGTCAGTTTATTTTCATCAATACTCCAAGAAGAAGGGTTGGAATATTTTAGGGAAAGCCTCTTGAGAAGTAAACATTTGACCAATGTAAAGTTGAACAATGTAGTTAACTTTATGGAACTTGTGCTCAAAAACAACTACATGATATTTGAGGGAGAAATTTACCATCAAATATCAGGGGTGGCAATGGGGGCCAAATGTGCCCCCATTTTTGCTAATTTGGTACGTCTACATTGGGAAGAAACATTTTTGTTCCCTACAAGTTTTTTTGAACAAATTGTATTATACAATCGGTTTTTAGATGATATACTGATTCTTTGGAGGGGAAATGAAGATGAAGCTAGGAATTTTGTTGAATATCTAAATTCCACCACCCCATTTCTTTCTTTTACATATAAGTAGGACAATAAAACAATAGACTTTTTGGATATAAAACTTACTAAAACAAGTGAAGGTTTGGAAAGTAATATTCATAGAAAGGAGACATATAGTAATTCACTTTTGCAATTTTCAAGTTGCCATCCATTATACCAACGTAAAAGTGTGATCAAAGGGCAGATGGTTCGATTGTCACATCTTGTAAGTAATGATGAGATTTATCATAGTGAGATGTACTAACTAATAGGAATGTTTTTAGATAGAGGATATCCACTGAAATTGTTGATCACAGTTAAAAAAGACGTGATGAAAAGAAGGTGGACATCATTCAAACCCATTCTGGTAGAAAAAAGTGGGACTACTGATGTAATGGAAAGAATAGAACCTTCTCATTCTAAGATGTTCGATTCAAGAGCCCTTGTCTTGAAATACAATTTCCAGACACCTAATATTATGGAGATTATTGGGAAGTCTTGGGACTTGGCATTTAACATGGATATGCAAAAAGAATTAGGTCAAACACCAAAAGTAATTTTTTCAACAGGCTTAAATATAAATAATTTATTTGAGAGGCCACTAAATAGATTCACAAGTTTACAAATGTACAAATGTCGGTCTTGCAGGTACTGTAGATATATTAACGGTGGACCCCATGTGGCTGTGAGGGGGTACAATAGAATTATTCCATGCCTGGGTAAATGTAGTTGCAACTCTAAGAAAGTGGTTTATCTTGCGACTTGTACAACATGTGCAGGGTTCTACGTAGGGAAAACTATACGTAGATTAAGGGAAAGGACAGCAGAACATCAGATGGCTATTAAAAACAAGGACAATCACAACGCGTTGTATTTACATTCCAAGAATTGTGTCAATTTTAAAAAGTTTATATTTTTTGTAATTGACAGGGTAATGACAAGTGAGAGAGGTGGTGATGACAATGTCAGAGTTGAGTCTTTAGAATTAAAATGGCAGGTGATATTAGAAGCAACAACCTTCCCTGGACTCAACGACCACATTTCCATTAAGCCCATTTTGAAACAAAGGGCAATGGTTATTTGAAGTCATTTTGGTTTGATTCATTGGGGGATAAAGCTTGTAACAATTTAAATAAGGTTTCAACAAATATGTGTATAATGTGTATGTTAAAAGCCAATGCTTATGAGGAATATGTATATATATAGGAACATATATGTTTTAATACATGCTTTTAAGCAAGTTTTGCATGCATGTTTTATGGTTTATTTGAACGTTATAACAGAATGTTCATTGGGATTGTAAATTAAGTAAGAAATTTGATTGGTTACTGTGCATGTGGAACTTTGTATTTAAACAATGTGATTATGAGTGCCTTTTACTCTGAAGAAGCCATCAGTTGATGGTGAAAGTGCTTAGTATTTTAGCTTGGTGCAGTCCGTGAAATTTGTGTTTTTGTATGTATATTTTTGAAGATGCAGGAAATCGAGGAGGGTTTGATCCTTAATAGCAGATAATGCTAGACATGAATCATTGTACATGAGTCTGTAAGAGGTAAAGTACTGGAAGAGAGCTTCAAGCCTGCCGTGGTCGTTATGAGTCTTTTGTCTGGTGATCTTTTTAGTTAGGAACCTCTGGTCCTTTTGGTAGTTTTAGGTACGTTTTGACTGTATAATTCACAGGTTTCCTGGGATTTCAGTCTGCTGTTTTTCATATTTGAAAATATCCTATCATTTCCTTATTTTCTGTCTTAAAGTTGACTGTTTGCTTATTTCAAGGAACAAATAATAATGACCTGCATATCTGAGGTACATGTCTTTTCTGAATTGGAATATATCTTTAACCACTTGGCTGTGCAAGTGATCTGGAGCTGGGTATGATGGCATCTCTTCATATTGATTGTTTCTGAGATCTGCAGTGCAGATGGCACAGTTCTGTTGTGTTAAGTTGACATTACAGGCCAAAATGTTATATGAATTTCCCTTTCTTTGCATTTTGGCATTTTTTTTCCATAAAGCTGAATTTTGATCAGCCTACATTTAAATGTAAAGGCTTCCAATAGCTGTCTTTCTAAATTAGCATCAGTACACCTCTAAAATTATTTTATTTCTTTCACTGGTGACTGTGCAATTATCCAAAAGATCTCTAGTTCTACTTCTGGCACTTTTCAAGGTTTTCCATGAATATAATCTGCTCAAAAACATATCTGATATGTGTAGTTATTTGTCTGGTCAGTATATCAGATTTAGACCATATTATTTTATATTAAGTAATACTGTCTGTAATCTTGGAAATGTTTTATATGAATGAATGCCTGCATTTGTTTTGCAAGGGTTTTAGCCTTTTTTTTATCTGAACTTTTTCATAACCTGTCCTTGAGTGTAGCTCCTTAGCAGTGATCGTCAGTTCTGTTCATAATACCTTCCTGGTTATCTATTACCTGAACAGTAGCTCTTTGGAACAAATCTGTTAGTGACAAAGTACCAAACAGAAGCTTAAGAAAACTGTACCTTTTTGATGTTCTATTAATTGTGTGTGTAATTTGGAGCTTTCTTCGTCTACCTTAATCTGCCAGGAACTCTGATTGGACCTTGTACTGAGAAAAAAGTTTTTAAAGTTGGCATTCTTAAGATTACTTTTTCTGCTATAAGTAATGTGTACTGTTCTCTCTTAGGTACTGTATTCAGATGTTGCTGATCAGTACAAATGTGCATCCTATTTTCTTTACAACAGTGATTATACTATTCAAGGGTGGCCACGGTGGTGCAGCGGTTAGCGTTGCCGCCTCACAGCAAGAGGTTCTCTGGTTCGATTCTCAGCTGGGGTGCCTTCTGTGCGGAGTCTGCATGTCCTCCCTGTGGTTGCGTGGGTTTCCTCCGTGTGCTCTTGTGTCCTCCCACATCCCAAAGACATGCAGTAAGTGGATTGGACACTCTGAATTGGCCTTAGGTGTGAGTGTGTGCATGTGTGTGCCTTCTGTGGAAGGTTGGGCGCTGGGCTGGCAACTCGATGCTGTAAAACTTGACTGCCAATCATGAGCGGACAGAAGATCCGCTGTGGTAACCCCTAACCGGGAAAAAGCCGAAAGAAGAAGAAGTGATTATACTATTTACTGATTCTATTTGCTGTAATTGCTTTATGATAACACTTAGTATTTTATTTATATATATATATATATATATATATATATATATATATATATATATATATATATATATATATCTCCTAATCAGCTTTACTTCTGACTGCAATAAGTACTTTCAAAGAAACACGTGTAATTTATTTTTTTATTTTTCCTTTTGTTGATCAGGTTAGTCCCACTAGGCTAATGGCCACTTTTCAGGGGAGACCTGATGTAGTATTTATACTACTACAAAAAATTTTGCAGGGCAGCAGAGAACTTCCTCCTACCCTTTTCAATAGGTGCTGCGGGATCTTTTACACTTAGCTGAGCTGCCACCAACTCAAGCAAATGGAATCTTAGTTTAAATGTTGCATCCAGATGATGGCACACTCCAGGATGCAGCACACCCCTAATGCTGCATGGCATTGTCCACCATTAAATCTCCTGGAGTGGGAATAGAACCTACAGCCTTCTGCTCTTACTGTACTGAAGGCAAGTGTGTTACTTGTTGAGCTACTGATACTACTGTTGGAAGCTGTATCAGATTTTTGTGTGAATGTGATATTGTTTTGGGCAAGCTTTATAAATGTGTAAATAAAAATATCAGTATAGTAATGCAGAACATCATTACTAAAGTTCTGCACAGTATCTGACATGTATCTGTGACTGTGTGACTCACCACACAAGAAATCGATTTTTTATTGTGATTTTTTTGTAAGCATTATTCACTTTTGTCAGTCCACATAACTCTAAATATTAGGAGAATTCACTTCTTTAGCTGAAAATGTTTAATAAATAATACAGAACTTCTTGTTCTTTTCTGCTATGCCACATGTTTTTGACTTAATGGTGCTACCCTATGTAAATTAAGTGTTCACAAACCATTCTCTTGTGTGCCAAACCAACCCAAAGTTTTAAAAGTGTTTTATGACAAAACTTTGCAGTCCATACCAGTATATAGCTTAAATTCCACAATTTGTCTATTTTATTCTCAGTAGTAAGCATTTCATATTTCTTAACCTAATTCAGATGCATTTTTCTAATTTCATGATATCAACATTCCAACAAACATTTCATTTTTATATTCCTTTTATTTTTTTTCTCCCCCAACATCCCCAGTCATACTGTTGCTGGGGAAGTGTGCTGCATCCCTCAACGTGCAGTGGCAACCTTGCAAGTACTGTAGTGGCTGCCTTCAGGAGGTGCATGAGCATTACTACTCATGTGCAACCCACCGGCTAAGGGGTATACACCTTGCAATGTGGAGATCACCTGGTTCTTAATGCTAGACTTTGATTGGGATACAAGCAAATCTGATCAACAGCTGACCTTAGATGACTTATCTACCCTCCTCTTCAGACAAATAAGGCAACTGGTGCAGTTTTAAGATGTTCTTAATGCTGCTATTGCATAGAGCCCAAGGAGTCTCCCCCACCCCCCAGAATGAACAAGCTGGAGTCAGCTGCTTACTTCCATCCTCCCCCACCTGTTCCCTCCAGCACCTATATTGCTAGTCAAACATAGGCGGTCTCAGAGTTTCGTTCTTCTGCACCATGGGGACTGGATTTTCATATTGATTTTTAACAACAGGCAAATTCTTTTGAACAAACATTGTTCTGTTTACTAATTTTAGAAAAAATGTCATTTTCTATTGCATAATATGCAGAGTTAATTTTGAACACAATCTGATGGTGTCAATTTTCTTTCATTCCTCAACAATTGGGTTTGGATTCAATCCTCGGGTCCGACTCAGCCTTTACTAAAGCTCTTGAGTTGACCACTAAAAACTCTTGAGCTCCTTCCTTTCCCATAATGCACCAATCCTAACACTCCTCAGATCTCATTTGCCACTTTAGCTAGAAGACATGGCCTTTAGGTCTTGAGCTAGATAGCTTTTTTGAATTCAGATAAGTGAAATTTTCATATTCTTTAAAATGTTATTCTTTATTCTTTAAACCTCCCTTTCTACACTTTTGAGTGTACCTATCTTACCATTGTTGGCAGTTCTATCTTTTATACCCCTTTTTAGGGTAATCTTCTTACCATCACTGGTATTTTCTTTCTTTAACAAAAAAAAAAAATGTCCTTAAGTTTTGTTCTTCCTATTAGCATAGAAAATGTCTGAGAAAGCCCCCTTGTGGTTTAAAAAATGTGCCACATGTTGACATAAAATTCTGATTTCTGACTCTCACACTCTATGCTTGTATAGTGTAGGCTCTCAGCACCTAAATATTGAATGCAATATTTGTCAGGGATTTAATCCTAGGGCCTTGGCTGACAGGAAGAATAAATTAATATTAAAAGGATTATTTCCGTCTTCCTTTTCTGAAGCATTGTCTGGGGCTCAACCCCCCCCAAACACAAGGCAAAAGAGTGTTCCAAGCCTTCTGGATCCTCTACACCATCCTCGGATCCTACCACTGAACCACTGAGGAAAAAGGTCAAGAAATCAGAACCAAAAGTTGCTCCTGCATCGGCATCTGACAAGTTGGCTTCGTCGGATCTGACTTTATCGGATCTGAAGCCGTTACCAAGAAAAAACATACTCCCCTTCCTTGGATCTGATACCATCCTACGTACCTTCTCCCTTTCTAGAAATACATTGATGCTTAAGATGTCCATCACTGGCATCTTCTCCTTCTTCCAGGAGTCTTACCGAGGAAGACATGGACAGGATGATGAGGAAGTTTCTGTCTGCGCAAATACAGATGAAAGTTATTCCAGCTCCTATCCCATTGAGTCAGGAAGCCTTTATAAGCACTACACCACACTTTTTGGCTTCTTCACTGATCTGACCAATCATTTCAGTATTCTTGGATCCAAGTCTTCTGGGACCGTCGACTTCAGATCTGAAGATCTTAGTTTCTTTGGAACCAAAGCTTACTCTGAATGCCCCAGTCTACAGTTTCATATCTAGACAACTCTCGGTACCAAGGTGTCCCTGCCAGATCCGAGGTGTTAGAGTCGACTCTGAAGTTTTTGGAGCTGTATCGACACCTTAGAGCTTTGGCACTGGATAGCAATGCTCCAACCTCTGTCTCAGCTGGGTTGTCTTTGGGACAGTGGGAGCTGAAGGGTCAGAAGCTTGGCTTCTTGGCTCCATCGGCTTCCTTCTCCTCAGAGCAGTCTGACTTTGAGGTAGTGGAGAGGGTGTTTTCTGCTCCTGCAGGACAGATGGTTCCTCCTTCCTCTAATCATCCATCTGGGTCCCACATGTCTTTGGATGTTGAGCCTCATTATCCTGGTCCACAGGGACAGCCTACCCAAAGTCTGCAGGATAACCATCAAAGTACTACCATTTCTTCTAATACCTCTCTGGAACATGGCACTGAAGAGGTCCCTAGGAAGAGAAAGTGTAAGAGGAGGCACTTGGATTTCGCTCAAGAGTCCGTCACAGAAGACAATGATTTCAACAAAGTGGAAAGGTCTCCAAGATCACCACCTGAAGATGTCTCCTTTGGAGACATCCTTGAAATCCTAAAGCAAAGGGGTTCTTGGTTGGCAGAAAACCCTTCCTTGGAGGAATCAGTGTTCCAGGAGGCTTTTGGTTCTGGCCCATTTACCTCCTGGGTAACTCTGCCCGCTGACAAACTCATTGATTTGGTCTCTTGGCAAGCATAGAAGGAGCTTGACACAGTTGATCCGATCCAGAAGAGACCAGATTGGATTCTGGCACCACCTCTAGGCTAGGAATTTTGGAGCAAGGGAGTGCCCATAGCTGCTATGGTCATGGCAATGGCCATTAAGAAGCAACTCGTGGAACCTAGTTCCTCTGTCCATCCCCTTAACAGGGAGTCTAGGACACTGGACAGATTTGGGAAGTGTGTGTATGCTTCAGCAACATTTACTCTTAGATCTCTGAATTACCTGGCCCATTTTACAAGGCTTCAAAGGGATTTGATAAAAGATCTATCAAATTCTCTTTCAGGAACCAGTACTGCTGAGGCTCAGGCTTCTGTGGCATCGCAGTTCGCTACCCTATTATTGATTTCTAACTCATCCATGAGACTTATCTCACATGCGCCTGAAGTTACCTCAAGGGTGGTGGGTTCAGGTATTTACATAAGGAGGCATGCCTGGATGTGCTTGTGGAAATTTTGTGGAGCATTTCCAGTAATTGTTCACCAGTGCTGTTTTTGATGGCAGCTCTCTGTTTGACCCGAAAGTGAAGGACACACTCTCCAGCTGTGAGAAGGATGGAAAGACCCTCTTTGCAGTGGGCATATGTTTTTTTACTCCTTAAGGAATCAGTGATGTGGTCAAAAACTGTGATTCAGGAAGTCCCAGGGTTCTTTCCAAGATCCATGTGGAGATAGTTCCTGCAGGAGCAGAGGGGAGAACTCATATGGAAGACGTTGCCCATGTGGCAGAGGAGACCTGCAGAACCAAGGGTCTAGAGAGTCTTTTTCTGATAGACCCTATTAGCGCTCTTGAATGGAGGCCTAATTGTCCCCCTGTGGAGGCAGTTGGGGTTGTTTATCTCTGCACCAGAGAGCCTGGCTAGAAATCACAAAAGATACTTTGATGCAGAAAATTATATCCAGAGGTTATATAATTCCCTTTTCCTTTCCACCTCTAACTCTATACAAACTTTGTGATGTACCACCCAGCCAGAGGAAATCAGCAGCAATAGAAATTCAAAAGCTGCTAGAAAAAAAGAGTCATCCAAGAAGTTCCACAAGACCAAACAGAGTCTGGAACTTATTCAAGATTCTTTTTAGTACCAAAGAAAACAAGAGACTTGAGACCAATTCTTGATCTCAGTATCCTGAACAAGTCAGTTCAACACACAGATTTTTGGATGGTCACGGTTCAGCCCTTTTTGAGCAAGGATGATTGGATGTGCTCAATAGTCCTTCAGGAGGTGTACTATAATATAAAAATGTAGCAGCCAATTCAGGAAGTATCTACAGTTCCAGATAGGAGCCAATCACTACCAATTCAGAGCACTTCCCTTTGTCCTCACCACAGCCCCTATGGTGTTCACCAAATGCATGGCAGTGGTAGCAAGCTCACTTGAGACTATAGGGATTCAGAGTGTTTTCGTATTTAGATGACTGGCTCATTACTGAACCGAGCAGGCATCTAGTACTAAAAGCATGGGATCAAGTGCTCCAGACTTGCTGCATCCTGGGGATAACTATAAACTACATCAAGTTTCATTTGGAACCATCCCAAACACTGGAATTTATAGGAGCAGTGTTCAGTACAGAATCAATGACAGCTTCTCTTCCCCTCTCCAGAGTACTAACTATCAGATTCCTAATCAAGAAAATAATCTTCAGTAGCACAATTTCAGCTCGATTGGTTCTACAAGCCCTAAGGTCAATGTCATCAGATATAATTTTAGTTCCCCTTACAAGATTTCATATGAGAATTCTTTAATGGATACTGTCAACACAATGGTCAGTTTTTTATCATCCCATGTCAGCCCAAATAAAAATAGCACATGCATGCAAAAAATACATTTTGTGGTGGAATCAGATCAGCTTTTCCAAGGTTGTCCCGTCATTCTCCCTCAACCCAAGGCCGTAGTGACCACGGATGCATCCTAGATTGGGGGGGGGGGCAATTCCTGGTAAAAACAGTCCAAGGCACTTGGTCCCCTGAAGAGGCCAAAATGCATATCAATATTCTTGAAATGAGTGCAGTGATCTTAGTGTTGCAGGCATTTCAACACTGTCTCCTTTTCCGAACAATTGCTATTCAAATGGACAACCTGTCAGTAGTTTGGTACATCAGCAAACAAGGTGGAACCAGGCCTTACCCCTTGTATTGAGAAGCCCTCAGGGTTTGGCAATGGGTGATCACTTCCAACCAGTTTCTAATAGAAACTCACATTCTGGGAAAGTCCAACATGATAGTAGACATTGAGTTGGTCCATTTTAGTGTGGGTTGGAGGTTGGCATAATGGTTAAGGTGTTTACCTTACAGACACGAGGTGCAGGGTTTGATTCTCACATGGGGTAATTGGCTAGGCTTAATATGGTCCACAAGGGCAGTTAGCCTAGTACTAATCTATGAACCTATGAGCCTACTACCTCACGAGTAGTGGTCTCTCAACAAGAAAGTGACAGGTTTGATATTCAGTCAGTGGGCCCAGCTTGCTCTGATCTTTGTATCTTCCCTAAACAACAAGTGCAGCAGCTTCTTTGCCATCATTACCCTACAGGGGGAATCACAGAGAGATGCTCTACTCCACAATTGGCCCCCAGTCTTCTCTATGCATATCCACCAATTCCCCTAATTCCCAAATTTCTACAGAAAGCTGCATGGTTTTAGTGCAAGGTTATCCTCATTGCACTTTACTGGCCTCGACAGATTTGGTTCCCCTTCATTTAGCCTCATCTACTGTACCCACCTTGGATTCTGGATCCAATTCCAGACCTCCTGTCTCACCTGACAGGCATGACACATCTGGATATTTCAAACCTCAAGCTAACAGCATGGTTTCTGCAATTCCCTTGATAGCCAGACAACCGATGCTTTCTTCTCCTGTTCACAATATACTTTTATCTTCACATAAGGCTTCCACAGGAAAACTTTACAGAAGCAAATGCAAAAGATTTGCTTTTTGGGCACAGCAAAAACACATTGACCCCTTTTCAGCTCCTTTGCAAAGTCTCATGGAATTTCTGGCAGAAATTTTTAATGAGGGAGGTAGTTCCTCAACAACTAGAGCCCAGTTAGCAGCAATTTCTGATTTTCACACTACATTTGACAATTCATCCTTGGCTTCATCTAAACTTTGTAAAGTCTTTTTAAGAGGCATCCTCCTGCTCAGACAACCTTATAAAGATCCTACTCCACCATGGGACTTAATTTGGTACTACAAACCTTAATTCAATCCTCTTTCGAATCAGCAGCTAAATATGAACTTAAATTTTTGACCTGGAAAACTATTTTTCTAGTGGCCATTACTTCTGCTAGAAGAATCTCAGAACTTCAAGCTTTATCATCCAACCTCCTTACTTGATTTTCATAAGGATAGAGTGACAATATGTACCAATGATTCTTTCTTTCCTAAGGTGGTGTCAGAATTCAATATCAGTCAATCAGTTTACCAGTTTTCTTACCTAAATTTTCAAACAAAGGTGAATATATGTTATATTTATTGGATGTTCACAGACAACTACACTTTTATTTACATAGAACAAAACAAATCAGAAATACAGACCAATTATTTGTGTCATTTGCAGATTACAAATTGGACAAACCAGTTGCAAAGGTGACTTTAGCAAAATGGCTAACAGATTGCATAATGTTTATTTACAACAAGCTGGGCCTAACCTTATCAAAACCTATAAGAGCACCTTCAACTAGGTCTATGGCAACTTCCATGGTATTTCTTTCTAAAGCTTCCATGGATCATATATGTGCAGCTGCAATCTGGATGAATCCTCATACTTTTATCACTCATTACAAATTGGATCTGGTCCCTAGGGAAAGAGCAGCTTTTGGCTCTACTGTGTTCAGGAACATCCTTCCTTAGAGTCCTCCAAGGAATTTAGGCAGCTGGGGACTTAGTCCCAATTGTTGAGGAATGAATGAAAATGGAAAACAACAGATAAAGAAATCCTGTACTCACAATAACGTTCCATCTGTGTTGCCCATTTTCATTCTTCCCTCGACTTTCTCCCACCAACAGCCATCATTTTCTTACTTCACTTCTGGCAGAACAAAAGACTATAAGCACACAACTGCCCTTCAGATTGAGCTCCAGATAGCTCTATATTCTTAATTTTTTTCTAAATAATTTCATAACTGTATCTATATATATATATATATATATATATATATATATAGATATATATATATATATATATGTGTGTGTGTGTGTGTGTGTGTGTGTATATATATATATATATATATATATATATATATATATACATATACATATAGTTCAAGCAAGCACAAACATTAAAATCCAGCACCCATTTGTTTATCAAACCTCATAGTAAATCCAGAAGAAAAAGGGCCCAAAACACTTAAATAAGTATATAGAAAAACTTTTATTCCAGTAAAACAAACATTCAAGCAGCTTCTGTAGCAGCCATTCAGCTCCAACACAGACCGGTGATTGGTTTTGTCCCCTGGTGTCGTCAGTTTGAAATTACAATACAGCAACCACCAATATTTATATGTCGTGGTCCCCATTCCCCAATATGGAGCACATATCTGAAAAGCATATTACTCAAAGAACATGAATCAACTTATTACATGTGCAATTCAATACATATAATCAACCACAAGATTCTTATTGTTCTGTTATTTAAGCCAAAACTATTGTATCTAAACATATTGTTAATAGGTTAATACTAAGCTAACTGCCCTTGCGAGCCATTTTAAGCCTAGCCAATTATCTCTTGTGAGATTCAAACCCTGTACCTCGTGTTTGTAAGACAAACACCTTAACCATTACGCCACCCTCCCTCTACCTCTCGCAATCCACTAGAACTCAACACTTTGTTAAAAAAAGTAATTGGGAACCACTTTGTAGCCTTGATTTTGACCATGCAGTTTATTATTTTAACAATACTGTGATTAACATTTAACATTGTACATTTAATATAAGCACATAATATTAACCAATGAGTTGAGAAAGAAGAACAGTGAAGATATGAATAAAGCATCACCAGTGGTCATTAAGTCCGGGCTTATATAAGGCCTCCAATTTGACCATCCACATCCTTTCTTTTTTATCTAAAAGCTCATGTTTTGTAATGTCTGATAATCTATCCCCTATCACTACATCAATCCCAACAAAAAGGAATTGTGCTGAAATATGTTCTAATTTGACTTTATAGAGTGCACTTCTCTGACGTTTACAACTGATATCACTAAGGTGCACTGCAGTTCTACTCTTCAGGTTCCTGGAGGTCTGCCCAACATAAAATGCCCCACAGTGGCAGACCACCATATAGGCTACCCACTCTGTATGGCAAGTTATCAAATATCTAATATCAAATACTTTTGAAGTGTTAATAGATGTGAATGACTTGGTCCGTGATACTACCGTACAATACACACAGTTCCCACAAGCATTGCTAGCCCTAGGTACATAGTTATATTCATTCTCCTTGGGCCAATCAGTCTTCTTATACCAAGAAAGTAACTCACCAATATTTTTCCCTCCTCTATAACTATAAGAACATCTAGCATCTAAACACTGGTCAAAGAATGGGTCAGATTTTAAAATTTCCCAATGTTTGGCAACAACATCCCTAATTTTGAAAATGTTTGTGCCATAATTTTTAACAAATCTAAGTCTGGAATCAATTCTATCTCTTATTGCAGATCTATTAATCTGCAAAGAATCTGACTCTCTTATTGCAGATCTATTAATCTGCAAAGAATCTGCATTTCTGTTTCTCAGAAAGTTATTTCTGACATAACCAGATGCCTTGATTTGTTCCTTCATGATACTGCTTTTCTGAGAGCCTCTTCTTATGAATCTATTACCCATATCCTTTTGTTCCAGTTTATATCCATCATATAAGCTGCAAATACGGGTAAGTCTCTGAAATTGTGATTTAGGTATATTGGCAGTGGTATGTTTAGGGAGGCAACTGCTAGCTTCTAAAATAGCATTCTTAGTAAATGGTTTTCTGTATAAGCTGGTAATCATACAGCCATTTGTTTTCTTACTTATCTTAACATCTAAGAAATCAATACTGTTTTTTTTTTTTCTATTCCGTCAGTGAACACAAGTCCAAACTCATTTGAGTTCAAATATGTAACAAATTTTGTCCAACTAGTGATAGTTCCTGACCAAATGTCCCATCAATCATCCAGGTAGCGATGCCACATCATTAATTCTTGTTTAAATGGGTTCATATCACTATAATTTAACTGCCATTCCAAATACCCCATAAAGAGGTCAGCATAAATTGGTGCAAATGTAGTGCCCATGGCAGTTCCCTTCATTTGTGAATAACAGTCACCACAAAAATAAAACACTTTATGTTCTAATACAAATTGTACACGGCTGATCAAGAAAACATGTCCTGGTGGAAACATACCATATATTTCAAGCCAATATTTCAAGGCCAGAATACCCCCACTATGTGGGATATTCGTATACAAAGATTGAACATCCAGGGTACAAAGAAAAGAATTGGGACTCACATGTAAATCATTCATTAGACATAAGAAATCATTAGAATCATTTAATCTAGCTCTTAGCAAATATAGTAGTGGTTTTAACAGATGTTCAAGATATACTGACAAGGGTTCTGTTAAATAAACTCTTCCTGACACTATAGGTCTTTCTGGTGGTTTAATGGATGTTTTGTGTATTTTTGGCAAGACATACAATCTCTGAGGTTTAGGATCATCCACTCTGAGTTGTTTATAAAGAGATTCTGATATATCTCCATATGATATAACATTCAAAAGAAATGCATCTATTTTTCTTTTGAAATACATGGTTGGATCTAAAGGCAGTTTATGATAGAATCTGCCATCATTTAATTGTCTCAAAGCTTCACTCACATATTCAGTTCTTGCCCATATTACTATAGCACCCCCCCCCCCGTCAGCCTTAATCACCACTATATTTTTATTATTTCTAAGCTTCATTAATGCATTTCTTTCAGACCTAGTCAAGTTGTTACCAAAATCTCTAAAAATCACATTTTGGTTTATATGCAAATCATGTAGCACCATATCCTCAAATAATTTCATCCCAGGATGATAGGGCAGCTGAAAAGTGGATTTCTTAAAGTGAAAACATCCATAGGAGCATTACTGATGTCACTTTTGGTGTTAAAAAAAATTAAATTTAAATTCCTACAGAAATGTTTGACATTAAGCATACATCAAATTCAGAAGTAAAGCACGGTGGTACATAGCTAAATCCTTTATTAAGTACACTTATTTCTTGTGAAGTTAACTCATAATTAGTGAGATTAACTATTAAATTGTCCATTTCTTCATTTATACACTACACTACATTTTCATCAAGTCCCTGAATGCTTGTTCTATGTTGCGCCCAGTTCTGCTTGTGATGTTTGTGTCCTTCTCTTCTAAAGAGCCCCCTCTTCCCCTGGATTTCTTATAAAAGGTGATGTCGATTCTTCAATATAATCTCCCTCTGTATCAGTGCTGGGGGGGGTTTGATGAAAAATCTGAAGTGCTTGAATCTGTGATACCCTCAAAAGCCCTCATTGGCTTCAAGATGGATCTATTTCTTTTCCGTTTATATTTGGACTGTCTATTAGTTGAGTCAGAAAAACACACTGACCTCTTTGCTGTTTTCCATGAAAAAACAGCATTGTTTTTAACATCCCCCATGTCTCTACTGAATTTCTTTATTCTCTTGTTTCTCACTTCCCTTTCAAAAGCATTGACTTCAGTCAAATATAAATCATACATTTTACCATAGTCCGCTTCATTTTCATGTTGTTGTATATTTTCCAGACATTCATCCAATTTTGTTTTGATATCAGTCAAAAAATGTTCATAGAAATCAATAAGCAACTCTATAAACATTTTCAAAGCCATTTGTTGTATTAAATGCCATCTTGACATAAAATCACTGTCTTCTTTTCCAACCCCTAGTTCCAGGCAAACTCTCAGGCCACTCAGTGCGATCTCAGCCCCAACATATGCTTTGAGTAATTTAATATGCCAGATAGTAGAACAAAACTTTTTAGTCAACAAAGTCAATTCGTTAAACATGTGTTCCATATTAACAATGCGACTCACCTCCACAACATTCTCTGTTCTTTTATCACCATTGCAACCTTCAAAACAGGCCATATCATCTTTATCTTGCAAAAGGTTGCAAATAAAAGCATGAAGGTCGCCTCCTGTAGCCATTGTTGAAAAAGTTCTTACTGCACAACAGCCCCATGATTAAATGGGTCTATGTTAAATAAATGAATGCTTAAAATGTCGAGTACAACATACTCAAACACTTTTAAGCAAATGTTTATTTAACTGACAGCTCAGAATACAATCTCGAAAAGTTTTGTTTGGCCACCTACCCCTCCCAAGTACTACAGGACACCAAACCAACTAACAGCAAGTTCCAATATATCATAACAAAAAGAAAAAGAAAAACATACCGTAATGTTGCAAACAGGGGGGCAAGCCCCCCCCTGCACCCCCCATGTGGGGGGCTGCACCCCCCCCACTTATATATACCAACTCTGATACTGCACTTCAGAGCAGAAAAGGGAAATTCTCCCTTTCTGCACTGTACAGCGCCGTTAGCAGTAGCTTACAAGACGTAATACGTCACATATGTCAGTGCTGGCCAAACAAAATATTTCGGAACTCTGTTTTCTGACATTCTGAGCTGTCAATTAAATGAACGTTCACTTAAAAAGTGTTTGAGTATGTTGTACTCGACATTTTAAGCATTTGTTTATTTAACATAGACCCGATTAAATAATCCAGTCGTACATTAGTAGCACTCAGAAACTAACAGACAGCACTCAGAAACTAACAGACAGTCCAAAAACAAACTGGTGCATGCTTAAAATGAAGCTCGGCGCTCGGAAAATACACAGTTCAGGCACAAACATTAGAATCAAGCACCCATTTGTATATCAAACCTCATAGTAAATACTGAAGAAAAAGGGCCCAAAACACTTACATATTGTACATTTGATATAAGCACATAATAATACTGTGTCTATTGTAGGGTAGTATCACGGACCAAGTCTTTCACATCTATTAACACTTTAAAAGTATTTGATATTAGATATTGATAACCTGCCATACAGAGTGGGTAGTCTATATGGTGGTATGCCAATGTGGGGCATTTTATGTCGGGGAGACCTCCAGGAACCTGAAGAGTAGAATTGCAGTGCACCTTAGTGATATCAGTTGTAAACGTCGGAGAAGTGCACTCTAAAAACACAAATTAGAACATATTTCAGCACAATTCCTTTTTGCTGGGATTGATGTGGGGGGATAGATTAGCAGACATTACCAAACATGAGCTTTTAGATAAAAAAGAAAGGATGTGGATGATCAAATTGGGGGCTTTATATAAGCCCAGACTTAATGACCACTGGTGATGTTTTATTCATATCTTCACTGTTCTTCTTTCTCAACTCATTGGTTAATATTATGTGCTTATATTAAATGTACAGTATGTTTAGATACAATAGTTTTGGCTTAAATAACAGAACAATAAGAATCTTGTGGTTGATTATATGTATTGAATTGCACATGTAATAAGTTGATTCATGTTCTTTGAGTAATATGCTTTTCAGATATGTGCTCCACATTGGAGAATGTGTACTTAAAAAGGTGTATACCTTTAACTGAATGGGGACCACGACATATAAATATTGGTGGTTGCTGTATTGTAATTTTACACTGACAACGCCAGGGGCAAAATTGGTCGCCGGTATGTGTTGGAGCCGAATGGCTGCTACAGAAGCTGCTTAAATGTTTGTTCTACTGGAATAAAAGTTTTTCTTTACACTTATTTAAGTGTTTTGGGCTCTTTTTTCTTCTGGATTTACTATGAGGTTTGATATACAAATGGGTGCTGGATTCTAATGTTTGTGCTTGAACTGTGTATTTTCAGAGCACAAAGCTTCATTTTAAGCATGC